>NC_050185.1:1590000-1890000 GCF_008315115.2 Sander lucioperca
TCTGTGGTCACAGACAAAATGTTGTAGACTGGGAATCACTGAGCTGAAGAAGATCAGAGGCAATGAGAAGTCTGATCTGTGATCTGAGGATGAAGTCTTCTGCCTTTTTTTAGTCAGCACCTGTCAGAGCGCTGCTGGAGATCCTGCTAGATCATGTTCCTAAAGTTTTGGCCTCGGTCTGAGCCACGTGCAGCTAACAGAAAAGTCTCATCTTCATTTCCTTGTTCTCAAATCCCTGCTGTTACAAGCGTGTAACAAGCGAAGGCATGTGGAGAAAACCTATGCAGGCTGGTTCTTTAAAAGCTTTATTTGGATTGTTTCTGACCTGAGGCCTTTTGTATTATTAGCGCCATTATTTTCAATGCACTATGAGCCTCAAGGTTAGACAGTCTGGCTTGCAGAGCAGTTAAATAAACACAATCACATTACATTTAGTGAGGCAGTGGGATGTTTTGTGTTGCACAACAAAGCTATTTGCCATGGTATGGCTTATTTGGTTGAGAAAACTCTAATAAGCTCTCAGTTGTCCTCCATATCTTCCTGTTGTTAACTGGAATCCTCCATTGTATAATATAATAAGTCTCACCCAGTGTGGTGATTGTGCAGCTCGTTGCAGAAACAGTAACATCCTGTCTGTGCTACCAGGCGCTTCGCGAGTTAAATAAAGTTACAGTCAAAACTGAACATTGATTGTTTCTCCCCATGCTGTGTGCTTCCAACCGCTGCATACAACATGCATCACAGTCAGGCAAAGTGAAAACAGCATACCCATTTCAATGGGAAATGAGCAACTGCCATCATTGAAAACAATTTACCATCTCAGACAAATAGTAGGCAGTCGTACTGCAGTTTCTTTCTGCATGGCATTAAAGAAAAGTCAGCCTCTGGGCTTTCTTATTAAAGCAAATGCAAATGCTCCAAACTCCTATCGTGCATGACTTTGAAAAAGGATATGCAAGACACACAGCAAGTCCCATTCAAGCCAAACTTATAATGATCAAATCAAGCAATCCAGGAAGAGGATCTCTTGGAAGTACACCAGTAAAAAAATTCTGATCCAGCCCCAAAGTTCAGTTCGAAAATAGCACTGAGAAGGCCTGAATACACACAACTTTTCCCGTTTCTGTCTGACTCCAGTCGGTCAGCCAATTCTGAATCACAGCCCATGAAGGCTTATATTTTGGCAGTAGCGCTGCATATTTATGGTGATATAACCAATTCCTTTGTCTATTTGAAGACTGCATAAGGATTGCAGGACTCATTCTCTCTCTCAGCCCAAGCAAACATGGGCCTAGTTGGAACATGGGTTGAGTTGGTTGGGGGGGGGGACGGGGGGGGGGGGCGAAGCTATGGGTATATATCATTTCTTTGTCTCCATATGTGCAAGGCGAAAGAGCAGTCTTAGAAGAAGATTTTATACCATTTTAGAAAAATGACTGAGCTTGTATTGCACCTACCAGATAGTACTATTCATTTTCGGTGTTTTGTGACATTTGTGTGATTTGCATTGTAGTCTGGAAGAGATCATTTTTTGGGATGTGAACTTTGGTTAGACATGAGAAATTAAACCTTTGCTTCAGTTGCCACGGGATTGTCCTAGCAGGCGCATGAAGTAGTCTCATGATCTGTTGGGATTTATTTTTCGGATGATTCACAAGAATGAAATTCTGCCCTTTGCCTGGTTATCAGTTCACAGGGCTCTCTTCAGATTGGATTGTTCCCAAGTGGAGGGGGACCTCATGCTATTTGACTCGCTGCATTGTAAAGGATTGTTGGTTCATATGTATTTTCTTGATGAAAAGTGTGTGCTCATATTTAAGACTGACAATAATAAAAATGTTGTATCTTAAGCTTGTGTGTTTTGTATTTATTGTTTGTGTTTTCTCAGGTTTTATCCATGTTGAATATACAAATAGACTAGAGTTTAGATTCTCGGCCCGAGCCTGACCCGAGCCCGACCCGAGGTCGTGTCGGGCTCGGGCCGTTATTTTCCGCCACTATCCTCGGGCCGGACCCTTGATCAAGCAATTCTTTTTTTTTTTTTTATCCATTATCTATTTAGCCTAATTGGGTGGGGAGAAAGCTATGCCATAATCAGAAATATTATAAATATGTATATATAAGCTATATAAAAGTAACAAATGTGTACAAAATTTAGGCTGCAGATACAAAATGCAGCACTTCATGCACGGAGTCTCCTCCTCTCCTCGCATCACACCGGGCCTGCTGGGCTGTATGGTGTATCTTAAGTGCAACATGGAGCTTGAAGATGGAAAGAAAAAAAGAAAAACAGGAGAATTAACTTTGAGCAAGTGTGGAGGAAAGTCGGAGGTATGGAAGCAGTTTAAACAAGTCGTGGGCAGTGACAACAATATGTTGTTCATCATTGTTTCTTTTTTTTACGTTTCTTCATTCGGATCCACTTGCGATCCGTTCCATTCTAAACAAACAACAGTTTACAGGCTTCGTCCTTGTTGCATTATTCTAAACAGATTTCTGTAGTTCAAACAACTCTGAATTGTAGTTGAGAACGTCAGTTATAACGGCCCACGTATTACAAAAGTGTCGGGTTTAAATCGGGCTCGGGCTCATAATTACAGTTAATGTGTCGGGCCGGGCCGGGCTCGGACACAACGTGCCCGGGCTCGGGTAGGTTCGGGCTTGATTTTTTGGGCCGATCTAAGCTCTAAAATAGACAAATGATATCTTTTGCACTGTCAACAGAGCTTTTCCGAGGTGCATGAACAGCAGAGTTGCCTACAGTGGCACCGATCCAGAAACAAGACAAACCTATTGATTTTTGGATCCCTCAGAAGTCCTGACCTTGGACTGAGCTCATTGTGGTGTGTCTGCTACATTACCAACAACCGCTAACTGCACTTCTCTAAATGACACCAGTGTGTCTTTGAGCCTCAACGCAGTGTATTCTAAGGGTTCCGGTACATCAATTATGTACAACCACAGCAGGAGGTCTGCCATAATGCTCTGAATGTGTTTCTCTTCCGTCTGTATTTTACGCGATGGGAGAATGAGAATGTGTTGGCAACCTGTGAGTTCAGGTAATTAGATGTTTTAACCACAGTTGAAATCAACAATTAGTTGACAATAATCCTCATGTACTTATTTTCCAATAGTTCCTTCCTCAGTTTTGACATCATTAGATATGTTTCTTCTATTTTAAAACGTGTCTGTCTACATTGCTATTTGACTCGTAACCTTCAAACTCTGGATAGTGTGTGTAAATCTAGGGTCAGCTGTGTGCTGGTAAGGAAGGCTGTACTAGCCAGAGGTCGTCTAGGTTAGGTGGCCCATCTCAAGCTAAGAAAACTATTTTTCTTTTCTTTTTTACACTCATGTTTCTGTTCAAGTTTGTCATGGCTTGTTGGTTTTACTGCACTTGTGCTGTTTTCAGTTATAAATATTTTAAATAGCCATAGGACTTTTGAATGTCTCTGTCCTCCCGAGGCACAGCAGAGAGCACATCTCTTTTATATGCATCTTTTGGGAAAATAATACAAATAAAGAAAACCAATACTCAATACGTACTCCATACAGTGGTCCATGGCAGTCAGAAATATTCATGCTCATTTGGCAGTCAAGTATTTTATTACTTTTATTGTAGTCTATTGGTCACCAGTTGCAGGCAGATTGGCCTAATGGATTGGTTCCTTCACAGTTGGTGTTGGTGTGGACCAAAGCCTGAGGCTCTGGGTCTGGGTCAGGAATTCTGTTGAGACATGGAGAAATATTTCCCCCGGCCTCCTTTATGATGAATATTTCTCTGTGTGGTTGCTCGACATTGCTGCTGATGTCAACATCATGACACCATCAGTGTTGTGCAATCCACTGCAGAGGACAATGTTAGAGCGTAACAAAGTATCACCAGGACTTAACTTCATCATCTTCTTTTTTGAGGGGAGCAACAGAGTCTATAGTCGTCCGTAGCGAGGCCGTAGCACCGTCTACAAAATTATCAATTTGGGAGGGACTAAAGTTAACATAAAGGTCCTCTGTTATATTAAGGCATGGCATTGAGTTAAATGCTGTTGGAATATCTTCCTTAAATTTAGCTATAGCACTGTCAACCCTTTGCTACATGACACGCAGGCCTTTGCTGCGTGTCATCCCCCATCTCTCTCCCACCTTTCCTGTCTATCCACTGTCACTATCTAATAAAGGGAAAAAATGCCCCACAAAATTATCTTTAAAAAAACCAATGGTCTGATAATAAAGGATTCTGCGGAAATACTATTAAATCTTCAATTTTGATGCCATATGCCAGCACAAGGTCGAGGGTGTGGTTAAAACAGTGCGTGGCCTTATGCACACTCTGACTGAAACCAAGTGAATCTAGCAGTGAATTGAAAGCAGCACTAAGTCTATTGCTGTCAACGTCCACATGGATATTAAAATCACCTACAATAAGAACGTTGTCTGATTTAAGGACTACGCATGATAAAAACTCTGAGAATTCAGATAAAAATTCAGAATACGGACCTGGTGCTCGGTAGACAACAACAAATATAATTGGCTGTAATGTTTTCCATGTTTGGTGTTGAAGATTAAGAACAAGGCTTTCAAACGAGTTATAATTTAGTTTAGGTTTAGGATTAATTAACAGGCTCGAGTCAAATATGGCTGCAACTCCCCCTCCTCGGCCTGAGCCTCGTGGAATTTGGGTATTATTATGACTGGGAGGAGTGACTTCATGGCTTGGTAAGACAGAATAGATCAATTTGATTATCTGATATCAAATTGTTTACTAATACTGCTTTAGAAGACAGAGAGCTAATATTTAATAGTCCACATCTAATTTTCCTATTCTGTTCTATCATTGCAGTGGTAGTTTTAATTCCAATTAGGTTGTTAAGTATAGCCCCTCTTTTGTTTACCTTTGATTTAACTGATCTGAGTCGGGGGACAGACACCGTGGTTATTAGACTATGAGTGGGCGACTGCTCCAACGGAAGCACAGAGGAGCGTGTAGCACTGCACATCTGATTACTAATATCAAACTTGGGTTGTCATGGTTTATGAACGAAAATAGACTCGGTCAGATTTTTTGATATGAGAGCGGCTCCGTCCAAAGTGGGATGAATGCTGTCTCTCCTAATCAGACCAGGCTTTCCCCAGAACGACCTCCAGTTATCTACGTAGCCCACATCATTAGCTGGCCACCACCCTGACAACCAGCGGTGGAAGGATGGCATGCGGCTGTACATGTCATCGCTGATCAGGTTTGGCAGGGGTCCAGAGAAAACTAGAGTCCAACATTGTCTTTGCATATGCATAAAGTGACTTAACATTCATTTTAGTGATCTCCGATTTGCGTAATCGGGTACCATTACCACCTAGGTGAAGTATGATCTTACTGTATTTACGGTTATCTTTAGCCAGCAGCTTTAGATAGAATTCCACATCGCCCGCTCTGGTCCCAGGGACGCACACGACCGCGGCTGCTGAAGCCGCCAACTTCACGTTCCGCAGTATAGAGCTCCCAATAACCAGAGTTGGCTTCTCAGGGGGTGTGTTACTGAGTGGGGAGAAACTGTTAGAAAGGCGAAGATGTTGGTGGTTAGCCATAGGCTCCGGTTTAGAGAGACCGCCGCCATGTGCGTTGCCCGGTTTAGAGCTAGCGCTACGCTTCCTTCGGACAGTCACCCACTCGCCCGGCTGCTCGTGTGGATATTTCAGTGGATTTTTCATTTCTTTTTGATTATCGTAGAAGGTGCAATATGTAGCTAAATCGTATCGCAGCGTCTGGCAGAAAAACTTGATTTCCCCCCCAAATCAGCCCTACTATATTTATAGGTATTATATGGATTTATTTTGTCGGATATGGACATTCATTACAGTGCTTAGATACCTGCAGTGATAGAACAGCCAGGCTCATCCTGCCAGCAGATAAATGCTAATTGACAGTAGGTACAGTATTCGTGTTACGGAGCACCCACTTAGAGGCCCATGATAGACATTTAAGCACTGGAGAAAAGTCTCGCCGTCTAACTTCTAACTCCCAGTTGGAGCCATCTCTTTCCCTCATGCTCTGCCCATTATATTTCAACCTAATTAATGTCAAAACAGAGTAAAACAATTAAGGATCTGTCTCCAAAAGTTGTTGATTTCTCTTTCCACTCTCCTCATTTCCTCTCTCATCGAGGCGAGCAGAAATTCTTAATGGCTGGTAAACATCTTTTGATTGGCCTGATTGTCTCACAGGACTGCGGGTGTACTGTAGCTGAGCGGAGGGGAGAAGAACTGAGCAGGGATAGCGCTGTGCTCATCAAAATCAAAGACACTAACATCTGTGCTGAAAGGAACCAGACTGCAGCCTGCTCAATGCAGATGAAACAGCCTTTTCCACATTCACAATTAGATGCTGTTACATTTCCACCTGTCAGTCACTGAGAAAGCACTGCTTACTGTTAGTCAAGCACCACTGATGACAGGCATCTGCCATCAGTTTTGCCTACAATCCTCAGATAAGAAATAAAAAAAAATAACTCTTAGAGGACTGAGCTCCCGATCGTTGTTTCCATGATCCTGTTTTAAATCAATGTAAAATAACAACCAGAAGAGCTAGAGCGTCCATTCTTTCTGCAGCAGAAAGCTAAGGCTTCTGTCTGTTGCGCCATCATGTTGTACGCTCGTGATGACATCATCCCGTTACGTGACGTCCGGTGCAAAACCGTGTGACACCATTTCTATCGCAGATGAAACTATCAACACGCCTTTACACTCTGCTCATAAAAATGAGCACATCTTAAAAATTCAAAAATGTACAGATTTCAAATAACTTTTGTTTTAACATTTGTTCATGTTTCTACATTTAGAAATCTTTTGGATCAATATGTTTTGTGTGTTTTATTTAGTAAAATTTGATGAAAACACATATCCAATGTCTTTATTATTTTATTCATGACACACTTTAAATACTTTAATTATTATGGTTTATTGACTAACATAAGCTTTTAGCTTCGGTTGTACTGATTTTAGGGATATGAAGCATTTGAAGATACTAAAAATGACATCACAATGAGCAAAAATACCAATGTAGGAGCTGGCAGACCATTTCTATTAGAGAGTTCAAAGGGTTAAAAGACTGGTCGAACCATGCTGACTTTGTCAAATTACAAAAATAAGACATTTAGGTGCAGCAACTTTAGAAAACTCATTATTTTGACTGTACGGCTCAGTTATATTCACTTTCATATCTGTCACTAAAAAGCGCGGTTTCAACCATTTCTCTTTTTTAATTAAAGGAGGACTAAGCCTGTGATAAGGTTTCAGTGTCTAAAGGAATATAAACCAAACGTCTCCTTTGGTCTTTCTTAAGGGGAGGTTCTTGTTTTGTGAAATCATCTGTGTCTTTACATCTGTGAACGTTTGATATCACTAGTTTTTAAGAGAAACCATGGGTGGCTAATTAATAAAGCTTAATTGATGTCACTGATTAGCCTGATCATTACACCTTCCGAAGAAACAGAATCCTCTAGTAAGCGAGAGTCATAGGCAAGTCGTACACGTTTTTTAGTGGGAAATGACATGACATGACATGATTCTAAGAGAATAACTGCTGCCTTTAGCAATTTCATGATTCATTAAAGGAAATCACATCGCTGCTGTAGGCTGTATATGACTCAAGTTGATACATATGCGTCATTATTATTGTTCCTTTATATGTACAAATGGATGAATGCATGCTCCATCACAGCATTGCTGGAACAGAAAAAGCTGTAATGACACATTGAAGTATGGCTGCACTACTGCAAGTTCACATCGCAGGCCTTCAATACAACACAAACTGCTTTTTATCTTATTGATTCTTATATTAGCTGTACCTGTATCCCTTATTGGAAACCAACATGTTAACATATAGGACACGATATGGCGTGGAATTACAAAATAAATCAAAGATACACTTCGCATAATAATTCTGTGAATTTTTATGATTACAATTAAAGCTATAGTGCGTAGTTTCTGTCGCCCCCATGAGGAATTCTAAGTAATGACTGTACATTAACAACACTGTCAGCAAGACTTCCGTGATCGCGCACCACCCCCACCCCTCCTCCACGCAGTTACCAGTAGCCAAGGAGGACACGGAGGATTAAAAAAACATGATGGACTCTTCAGAAGAGGTCATTATCTTCACTTGAGTTTCTGCGAGCAAAAGTCACCGGACGCCACAATCTTCTGAACATAGTCATACTGAGAAATCCAGAGAGAGTTGTGTGGCGCTGATAGTCTTAATTAGCTTTGTAGCAACTCATTTGGTAATGGCTGGAATGTAACGGACGTTCATTAATATCAAAAAGTTTCAAAAGCTTTAATTTCAAAATAGGGGTGAACACTAGAAGGTGAAGAATTCTTCATCAATTTAGAGTTCCAAGACAGACAAACATGGCATGAAGGTGACTCAGCACTGTTAACTCCGACACATTGACTTGCCCCTTTTTATAACTGATGACCCGTTTGATGTAGACTATTGTGTGAGGTATCACTGAACTCAGAGAGTTCCTTTTTCATTGGTGACGGTTTGCTCCGCCCCTATACTTGGTACAACATTTAAAATACACGACACACACTCCACCGTGTGCACAAATGCACGGCCACATGGAGCGGCGTCTGCCAGTAACCCCGACGCACGCAAAGGAGCGAGGGCCCGTCCAACGCTGCTTGCAGCTTTAATTCTCTTTTAAAGTTACTGTGAGTAACTGTAATATCATTAGGTGAGTGTCAAATTGTAATATCCCAATATATAACTGTAATATAATTACAGTAACTATTCCTCATCACATTGTTGCCCTTCAGTAATACTGCTGGACTGTAGAATACCTAGAATCTGTGTAACATGCGAGAGTACAAATCTGATTTTGGACACCTTTAGTTGCGTTGTTGTGGCCAAATTAGCCTTGTTGCCTGCTGAGGGAGTGAGAAGAGAAAATGTGCCTGGATTTAGATTGGTCTGCCCTGCTCCTGAGCTCAGGCTGTGTATTTGCTTTGTGGAGAGACATGCCAGAACAGTGAAGCATCTTCCAAGAGGACTCTCCCCCTGAAAATATGATTAATGAGCTGACAGCCATCAACCTTCACAGTCCTTATTGCTTTCATCCAAGACCAATAAATGTGCTTTGAGCACCAAAATACAAAGTCTTTGGAACGACGACACTTCCCAATATAAATCCGTAAAGATATTCCAACAGCTGTCTTTTGTGTGCATGTATTTTTATATCATCAAAGGGAACTATCCTCTGGGCCAAATATGCTGCACTGACACAATCACGAAGCAAACCACATGTATAGAGGAATACACAAATGTGAAGAAAGCTGTTTTGGGGTTTTTAATTGAGATTGTTGTTGCCTTAGTGTGAGAAATAACTCTGACATAAGGAATAATTATGTAAAGATTAACTATTGTAAACCATGTCAATTCACAGAGCTGGGATCTGTTAAAGAAAATTGGATTGCGTTTAATTGAGTGGAGTTTTGCTTTAACCATTAATCTCGGAGCTTAGCTGAATTCCATTCTTCTCTGGCTTTTAAGTTCTAAGACAGGAGCTAAATGCTTTAAAGCAGATGGGGTGGACCCATGAGAAATCAACCCGAAAGAAAGTATTAATTTGATGGACAATACAAGGTTACCCACTGATTTAAAGTGGAAAAAAAAAAAAAAAAAAAAAAACTCCTGACATGGACTGGAATTTAACTGGAAGAACACTCTGTTTCTCTTATGGCAATTATGCAGACAGTGTATCTGAAAGAAACAATTTACTGCAAATAACCCACAGGTACACCTCAGTTACACAAGATTAGACTCTTCCTGTTGTCCTCTGGTCAAATTTGACCCGTTTTTAAAGTTTCGGTAACACTTTACTTGAAGGTATCTACATAAGAGTGACATGACAGTGTCATGAACACATGACACTGTCATGACACAGTCACCCTAACCCTAACCCTAAATAAGCTTGTCATGACAAAAACCGATTGACACTTACTACAAGAAGTGTTGTGTCATAAACGTTTATACTTGTTTATAATGTTTATGACACGTTCATGACAGTGTCATGTCACTCTTATGTAGATACCTTCAAGTAAAGTGTAACCAAAGTTTCTATATCAGAAATGTGGGTTTTCTTTCAACCAAATTGTCAAAAGAAAAAATGTGTATGGTTGAGTACAACGCTCTTCGCAAGTAAATTAAATGATCAGCTCACTACTTTCATTGAATTTGGGTGTTTTTATTCAATTTTATAGCATTTGAAAAAAAGGGATAAAAGAACGTTAGAAAACGCGCCGAGAAAATCGACAAAAACAAAAAAAAAAGTGACACAAAACTTGGAAAAAAGGGACTTCAAAACATTTTCAAAACATCGGGAAAAACGACAACAGTGTCAAAAAAGACGACCAAAACGGGAAGACAACACAAGGGTTAAACATTAAACACAATGAGCTGACATAAGTACACTACTGTACAAGAAATGCAGTGCGTGTGTTTCACATGTGAATTTATGAATGCATACCGTCTTGCTTATGTTGCCCAATATGACATCCAATCAATGTTGAGTAGGAGAACACAGAGAAGGTGGAACATGGAGAATACAACACCTCTGCAATGGGAGGGGTGTTAGCTTCAGCAAAGAGTGCAGATCTGTGAAACATGGCAGTAGAGCCGCTACCGGTGGATTTCTGACCATTACCGCCCGCTCCCGCAGTGTGTGTGTGTTCTGCTCCCGCCCGTTCCTGCAGTGTGTGAGTTGGGTCCCGCCCGCAAACATGAGATTGATTGCCAATAGACTGACCATTGATTCTGTGTCTTCTCCCCTCCCACAGGGAAACTAGTTATTTTACTGTGTAGTATTAATACCTATGCATACCTGTTGGTAATACGTAGCAAAATTACATTCTAGTGCATAATTACATTAATTCAAAGACAATAGCCTAATTAGTTAGGCCTATTCTAGTGCAATAAGAGCAAAGTGACATTGTATTCATTTATTTATTTCAGAACGGGTTGTTAGCTGTGGTTTGTTTTGCTCAGGTTGTTTTAGTTATTTCCGTTTCCCTGTCTCATAACGCACTCTAACAGATTTCATGTTAAAGTCACTGTTGATTGGATCCCTCAGGAGAAAGGGACGTGGTGCAGTGCCCAAGGAAAGAAGTGAGAGAAAGAGAGTAGAGGAGTGTTAATAAAGTGTTTTGATGGTGTTTAACTGGATGCACGGTGTGCGTTGCTGATTTTCTAATGAAACCTAGCTAGGCGAACCTAACAGTCGGTTACAGCACTGATGATGATCACAGGGATGATCAGCGCTCCTAAATCCCGGGAACCGCTGTCTATTCTTGGACCGCCTGCTTCCAGCCGCAGCCCACGTTAAAACCGCCTGCTCCCGCGGGATCCCAATCCCATCTACATGGCAGTATGTATGAATCAAACCCTCATCACATCATTCTGCTCGCACTTTACAATACCGATCACATTGATGTCTGTGTCTGAGATTTCTTCCCAATACAATTAATGAAGGTGAATAACCATCGTGTAACCCATATGTAAAGCTATAGTGGAGGGAAATGGTTGATTAAACAAATATTGTTACCATTTTCACACATACAACAGTGGGGCATTTAACACCATTTCTGATTTTCTTCTGACCTTATTAAAACCCAATTTGTAGAAGTGAGAAAATATAGTAATGTCCCTAAAGCTTTGTCATTACACCAAATAAGGACATTTCTTCTTGTATTACATGGGATATTGGCTATGAATGAACAAATATCTACATTCCTTTTCTTTGTCAAAAATGAAATTATTCATACTCATGTTACTGATGTTTGTGGTCAGTTAGACTGCAGAGACCTCCTATCACCTATTACAATCACAGTTACGGCAATGATCTCATACAATTGGTCAGGCCAAGTCAATATCAATATTTAAACTAATAATACAATATGGTCAATAACAATAATGATGCAATAGGCCTGCAGTGTTGGTCCTCGTGAGAAAAAAAGGAAATCAAAATAATCATCTTTGGTGCCACCCACCTGCTGGATTGAGCTGCATACTACTTTAGTAGTTTTGTTTATACAGTCATCATAAAACAATAATCATAAACATATCACAGTGTAAACTCAAACAGGTAATAATGACTGAAAAGGCTTAGGCTGAAGCAAAATCTTATGTATGCCTATGTTCTTGTCGATTAAATCTACCCACCTCAAAGAAAAAGGAAATAAAGAAACCAAGATATACGCAGAGAAACAAAGACATAATTATTCACATTTGTAACCCTCAAAAATGCATTAAACAATTGCATTACAAACCATTGTCTTGAAAACCAAAAGAGAGTTGCACATTTTTAAACTCACATCGACATTGGTCCATAATTGTACCCCCACAATAGAAATACACATCCTTTTAATCTCTTTGTTTGCTTTTTGAAAAGTAAAGTTGTTATGGATCAGCTGTTTTTCCCCGTCCCGTTTGTGTGTTCTCTCCCCTTTTCCCTATGTGTCTGTCTGTTCTGTGTTGGTTTCTACCTGGAGTTTGCTGGAGGCGTGATTCGAGGAAAGTAGGTCAAGGGGCGTGGCCGCTCATCTCTGCACAGCTACCTGCTCAGCTGCAGTGCATTCCATGATTCAACCCAGCAGTACATATACCCGGGCTGATCACCTCATCAGCGCCAGTTCGTTACAACAATCCATGTGGTAACTTGGCTTAGTGTTCCTGTCAGTCCTAGTATTAGTATTCTTAGTGCTCCTTCTTACCTTGTGTTCTCCATCTAGATTCCGCTCTAGACCTGCTGCCTTCTCCGCTGTACCTGCTGTGCTTCCAGTTCACACCATCCAGTCTCGTCATCCACGCTGGGATTCCTCTGTGTACTAGAGTGTACTCCCCTCTGCCTACTCGTCTCGTGTCCCGGTCCTGCCTGGATTCTCCTCGGTCAGCCCACCTCGAGCCTCGGACCAGCCCTGGAGCTTCCCTGCCCTGACTCTACCGTCATATAAAGACTCCTTTAAAACTGAATTACTAGTCACATGTGTTTATCTCTGCGTTCTGGGTCAGAACTGAACCTTGTCACTTAAGTCACTTAAATCCTATTTACTTTCCTGTATTAAAAAAAAAAAGTTGGACTTTACAGTATGGACGTGACTTTGAATTAACCCTGAACATGATCTGCATTATTTTACAATCAAAGAAATTCTTTAGTTTCATAACTGGAATTTATAAACAGCAGTCCAACAACGTCCAATCGTGTTCCTCCTCCTGCAGTGTTTGTCCTGCCTTCTGTGTATGGGCTACTTCTCTTACATAGCTCCTGCTCCTTGTCCCTGTCTGATTACCCTAAAGCCTCCAAGAGTGTCTCGCCATCAGTGTCCCCTGCCAAGACCACTCGGGCTCCTCAGCACATCTCTGCTCCAGACACTGTCCTTTGCCCATAATCTCTCACACCAAGCCCCTGCGCGCGACTTGGTGGAAGTGTAGCCACATGCCGCACAAACACAAGGACACACACACACACACACACACACACACACACACACACACACACACACACACACACACACACACACACACACACTGTCCCACCTACCCTCAGCCTTTTAGGCTTTCTCTCTCCTCTGTCTGTTCTTCACAGCCTGTTTATTCAAGCATCTCCTTGGCAACACATTCACAGCTCCACAGCTCCCTTCTCCCAGCCTTCTCTGTTGGACAAGCAGGCCATCCCTGCTGCCCACCTCTGCATGAGACAAGTTTGTGAAGCACACACAGACACACAGCTAACCTCCCACCACTTCTCTCTGCCCTCTTCAGCATCACGTCTCTGCACAGTGCACCCTCTGTCACTGTATTGTGCTTGTGTTTCTATGTAGTGGGAAACATTATTCATAATCTATTAATAATAATAATAATAATATAATAATAATAATAGTCACTTGTATTTATATAGCGCCTTTCACGAAACCCAAGGACACTTTACAGAATTTTTGGAGGAAACACAGAAAGAGGAGGTTGTAGCCTGTGGTGAACAGGGTGTTTGAGGAGTGTTTTAAATATGTCCAGGGATTTAGCATTGCGGATATCTGCAGGGAGGGTGTTCCAGAGGGATGGGCCTGCAAAACTAAAGGCTCTGTCTCCGAAGGTACAGAGTCTGGTGTGGGGAATGGAGAGCAGGCCAGCATCTGAGGAACGTCAGGTTTAATTGATTGATTGATTGATTTTATTTGACCACTTAAATATAAAAATATGTCATACATTAAAATACATACATAGTCAGGGATGACACAATAAAGACCAAAGACTTATTTCCATTGTAGTGGGGTGTAGGAAGAGGTACTGTGGGTCCAGGGCATGGAGGGATTTGTAGGTGAGAAGGAGGATTTTATATGTAATGCGAGACTTGATTGGGAGTCTTTGAAGGTGGATGAGGGTTAGGGTGATGTGCTGCCAGGTCTTGGTGTGGGTGAGGACAGGAGGTTTGGACATATTGGAGTCTGTCTAGGGTTCTGCCATGGATTCAGAGAGTGACGGCCAGAGTCTGGAGATGTTTTTGAGGTGAAAAAAGGAGGGTTTGGTGATGGATTTGATGTGAGTCTGGAAAGAGAGGATGGAGTCCAGGATTACACCAAGGTTGCGAACCTCAGAGGATGCACAGATGGCGCACCCATCAACATTCAGGATGAGATCTCCAACCTTCTGGAGCAGCGCATTGGGGACCACAGCCAAGAGCTTTGATGTCATGCAGACAGTTGACCAGGGAGATGGGGGGAAGCTGAGTGGATGGTTTGATGCTGATATGGAGCTATGTATCATCAGCGTAGGAGTGGAAACTGAGACCATGTTGCCGGATAATCTGACCAAGGGGGAGCATGTAGATGGTGAAGAGGATGGGTCTAAGAACAGAGCCTTGGGGCACGCCTTGGTCGGAGCGGGAGTTGCCAATGGTGACAAATTGCTTCTTGCGTGAGAGGTAAGACTGAAACCAGGAGAGAGCTGTGCCGGTGATACCAAGGTGATGGGATAGGCGGTTGAGGAGAATGAGTATGCTGATGTGTCCAGAGTCAGCAGTGGTGAGTAGATCATTTGTGATTTTGATGAGGGTGGTCTCTGTGCTATGATACGGTCTGAATCCTGACTGAAAGCGTAACTCTCGCCAAAGTGCAACCTAGGGTCTTTTTGTGAATGTACCCGAGTCAGACTTTCTCTCGCTGCCATCTTGCCAGTCAAAAAGTGTTGATCTCCGAATGTGAATGAACGGACTCCATAGGAGGAGTCATTCTTATATGAGGCTCTTTTTTCAACTACAAGGTCAATATTGTTTTTCACTAACGACAAAACAACGAATTATCCATACATTTATATGGAACTAAGCTTTAGGAACTTTCCAACTTTACTCTCCTCCGTTACGTTGCATTCGGAGATTGACACTTTTTGACTGGCAAGATGGCGGCGAACGGAAAAACCAACAGCTGAAGTGAGTTCTTCAAAACCTTTCTTTTTAGTAAACTCTGTGTACACAAACAATGTTCTCAAAGCTCGATTTCATGTGTAGAGCCCCTGGTGATACTTTGAGCGAAGTCTCATGTTGTGTCGAGCCTAGTGTTTTTAAAAATAACGATTTTGATGTGATCATAGTAGTGCCCCTAGCACTCCCATTCAAAAGGCCATTTGACCGAAAACGAAAATACGGGGAATCTTAAAAGTGGCGCTTACGTCCTAATTATGCTTTTAAATGAAAGTTTGACTCGGGTACATTCACAAAAAGACCATAGGTTGCATTTTGGTGATAGTTACACTTGAAGGGGTCCATAAAGCTTCACATAGGTAGGTAGGTTGCAACTTGATCAGTGTAGAAAAAAACAAAGTCTTGCTTTGATCTTGAAACTCAAGCAGGACCACACCATGCTGTCAAAGAAAGTATTCACGGTTGGCGGGACATGCAGCTCTCCTGACCCATTACTTCTGTGGAACAGGAGCAGGCTCTTTCAGCTTGCTGAGTAGCAAATGGTTTAGTGGGAATATTCTACTGCAGTAGAAAATAAATCTGAATAGCAAACACTGAACAATAAAACAATTAAGACATTGATGGCTGCAAACTACACTGGCTGAAGTACAGTACGTTGTGTTGAATGGAAACCTAATGTACAAGGGCATCATACTGTAATTCTATTGTAGGTTTGGCTAGTTTTTTAATAGGGATATGGCCAACCTGTCTCACTACCGTCTCGTCAAATACTGGCGCTTGGGCAGTGGCTCTCAGCGTCACATACCGACGCAAAAATCACCCTTTAGCGTCTGTATGGAACGCACCGGGCAGAGCAGCAGCTTGATTGTGGCGCTGTAAGATGACGTAGTATGAAGAGCGAAAACGATATTGAGTGGTATGAAAGACCAAAAATCTGCGTAAAGAGGTAGGTTGGGGTGGTGGATGCGTCAAACAATACAGGACCTTCACCAGGAGACCGGGGTTCATGCCCTGTTCTTGTCCCACGTGTCACTGAAACGTACATTTTGTAACTCCACCCACCATCCCGCAGGTCTGTTACGACCCATAGCATCAGAAAGTGACACCAACCCAGAGTGTCATTAAGTGAATCCAGGAGTCCTGACCAAGCATTTCTAAATATGACACTAAAGGAGACATTTTTTAGCATCAATAACAAACACCAAAGGCACTTGACCAAGCGTGGTTTTTTATGACGCGCTGGGAGTAAGAATGTGTTGATATTCCAGTGTTTTTGTAACTTTTAGCTTCTGAACTACATTTTTGCTGACAATATGTTCTTGAACACGATTATAATGCCTAACCGTCTGCTGTCCTCAAAGATCTGCTACTGTAGCTGTTCTACAGTCCACATCAATATCTAAGAGTGATTGTATTTTTGCAGCACTGGGTCCTATGCTGAGTTGAAAGCTGTTCATTTAAATCATCTTAGAACCTATTTTAGAGACTGGAGATAAACAACGGTCGTTTCAGCAAATGCTTTAAAAGATGCTTGTATGTTTCACTCTGCAGACCAATTACACCCTATATTTCATTGTTTACTTTGGATGCTTTGTTGCTATTTTTACAGAATGACCTTTCTTAGAAACTAATCATTTTATAAATACTCTAGTATTTATTTCTCTCTTGCTTGTGTTTTATACTTTTATTGGGACTGTACTTGTGTGGCTTGTCAGGTTGTTTCTTTCATGAATCAATATTTAACAGCAACATAAATAGCAGGCCTCTGGTTAATGACACCCTCTCATGTCTGCTCACTGTGTTTATCTTTCTCCCTATGGAGGCACTTCCTGCATCTCGCTTTAAACGTGCTCTATAAATAAAACTACTACCATTATTATGCTGCTAATGCATGTTGTAGAGTGTTAGATTCCTAGGTGTTTGTTTCCTGCTGCTTCAGGAAATCATTGTTTCCCCTGTTTCAGTATGGTGTTAAAGCCAAACAGCAGACTCATGAAACTCATCAGACT
This sequence comes from Sander lucioperca, assembly GCF_008315115.2. Classification (NCBI taxonomy): domain Eukaryota; kingdom Metazoa; phylum Chordata; class Actinopteri; order Perciformes; family Percidae; genus Sander; species Sander lucioperca. Next base: position 1,607,474 of record NC_050185.1, read on the forward strand.
TAGAGTTACTTTATCATTGCAGGATATGCACCAAATATTTTTCAAATCAATCTGCAATTAAACTGCATTATGCTTCAATAGTCTGCTAATAGATTTCCAACAAATGAAATATGATAGGAGATGTATGGAATGGCAGGAACAATACATCCAAAAATCTAAAACACAACAGTATAGTTTAAACTTTTTTTTAATCTATGGGTTGGTTGTAATTTTAACCGGTTTGTGCCCAAAACAGATATTTAGAATTTCCTTTTCTGTAAATGTTCTCTCACAAATCTGAAGACATTTTTTAATCGGTCAAACTGTTTGGCTAAAAAATTATTAATTTTACTATATTTTAGGAAAATTAGCCCCATGTGCCCAAAGACTAAATAAAGTATGATAAGAACAAGCACAATAAAGTATTTGGTACCTGTGAACTCATAACAAGTTGAATGTCAGAGCTATGTAAACATATGTAGCGATACAAAATATTTCATATCTTTAATCAATACAATGTAAGCGTTTTTCCTCAAAACCTTACTTTCTATTGACAATAGTATGAATTGTGACTGAATGTTTTTCATGACACAATATGTTCAGAATTTAGGTTTGCATTAAACATCAACAGACCATCTTCCCTTATATATTCTGTAAGGTCAAACGTAAAGAAAAAGAAAGATTAATACAATTAGTAATTGTTCCCCCAAAATTTGATTGGCAAAGATTTGTTCTCACATATAATATATTTCAATGCAGACCTTTGAAGACCTCTTGTGTACCATATGGTTTATAATCATGGTAACGTCATGTTTTTTCAACATCTGAAGCAACCAATACAGAAACAGCCAATAGTATTGGTGAAACTCTGACAATTTTTGGAGGAAGCAGAAATTCTGGGGACTTGTCAACACATTGATGTACAGAAAACATATACTTAACCAAAGATCATAATCCTCTGTTTCTATAAAGAGTATTAAAAATGGTAACCTGAACGTGTTACATTTAAACCCAACTTCTGGCGAAGAGTCTGAATTCCTCCACTTTTAATTTATTACAGTCTGAATTCAAAACAGATTTCGTTTGTCACAGATCTACAGTTAAATTTTTTCTTCCAGAAATTAATTAGAAATGAAAAGCTCAAAGTGCGTCAGTGCATTTAGCCTCTCTGCAGTGTCACGCCTAATTGCATCCAAATTCTTTTCAATGTCCTTGAGATGGCTGACTCGCATTCAAATGACTAGACGTGAAAAAGAAGGAAACATACACAGTTGGAAATATAATTGTGGACACACACACACACACACACACACACACACACACACACACACACATCTGGGTGAGACTGATCTTGATCCAAAATAAAAACTGGAGATGTTTCAAACCATCATGTGGAAGTCTCTACTAGGAACTGGTCACAGCCCAGACTACCTATTGACAATTTGTGAAATGACTTGAATATAACAACAAATTATAACAAATTATTAAAGCGTCCAAGCGGCCGAAATGGGTTTCCTCAGAAGGGTGGCTGGTGTCTCCCTTAGGGTGAGAAGCTCAGTCATCCGTGAGGAGCTCGGAGTAGAGCCGCTGCTCCTTCACGTCGAAAGGAGCCAGTTGAGGTGGTTCGGGCATCTGGTAAGGATGCCCCCTGGGTGCCTTCCTAGGGAGGTGTTCCAGGCACGTCCAGCTGGGAGGAGGCCTCGGGGAAGACCCAGGACTAGGTGGAGAGATTATATCTCCAACCTGGTCTGGGAACACCTCGGGATCCCCCAGTCGGAGCTGGTTAATGTGGCTCGGGAAAGGGAAGTTTGGGGTCCCCTGCTGGAGCTGCTACCCCCGCGACCCGAGACCAGATAAGCGGACGAAGATGGATGGATGGAAATTATTAAAGCTAAAACGAATTTATAAGGGAACAATTAGAGACAATCCCAAATCAGGATGTGTCATGTTGATGCACACAAGAAGCCTTGGAGCGGAACAAGCTGCCACAAAAGCATCTATAAAGTAATGAGTCAGGGGAGTGATTATTTTCTCTAAAATGAGATATTTCTGGATTTTAATTTCAATAAATAAAAAAGTCTAAAAAAAACAGCGATACTTTTACTTTTTTTGTATAAAAACAAAATTGAGTCTTAAATGAACCCATTTCACATTCAGCTGTGTGCCAGGAATGTGGAGTGAGTCAGAGGGTTGACAACTTTCTGAAGGCGATGTAAATGAACACTGCGGGCTGTGGATACCCACAACTCCCTAGGGAAAGAGCTACATAGATCTGCCCTGATGCACAAAGGGCCGAGGCATAAATCAATGATCAATCAACAGCAGAGAACAGCGTGACATGGTGGCATCATTAGTAGACTGACGCTGGAGAAGATTCAGTCTATTTAAAGTGCCCATATTATGAAAAAAACACTTTTTCTGGGATTTGGGGTGTTATGTTGTGTCTCTGGTGCTTCCACACACATACAAACTTTGAAAAAAATCCATCCATGCTGTTTAGAGTGAGATACGGTTTCTGAATGTGTCCTGCCTTCAGTCTCTGGGTGAGCTGTTCAAAATCGGCACGGCTTGTGACGTCACAAGCCGAAACGAGCAGGCTAACCGCAACCATTAGCTCGTAGCGTTAGCATGCTAACGCTAATGCTAACGCTAGCATACTAACGCTAGCATGCTACCTCGTTCTCAGTAGCAAAGCACTGCTACAACACACACAAGTTCACCATAATCTACAAAGGAACTACTTCCATGTGCTCCCTCATTTAGAAGTCTCCCAGCTAATCCTGCCTTGTAACTGACCAAAGTTGTAGAAACAGCCTTTCTTTTACTGTCTATGGAGCTAGCTAGCTGACATGATCTACATCTGAGCTACTGGGCATGTGCAGTGCAATCAAAGATAGTACAGAAGAAGAAGAAGAAAAGAGGTCTCACTCTGTAGCTAAAACAGAGACCAGGTGAAAAGAGGATCTGCAGCAGTGAGAGAGAGCACTGCAGTACAACAAAAAAATGGTGTTTTTTGAAAATTAAACCATGTAAACCTATTCTGGTACAACCTTAAAATACAATTATGAACCTGAAAATGAGCATAATATGACTGCTTTAAAGCACGTTTTAAGTGATAATACAGGAGAAGTATAGCTTTACATTTATTCTATCTTACATTGACTGTAACCACAATATATGATTTATCCTGTCAGGGTGAATAGTGACATAAATACATGTTATTTATCAAATTCCAAATAAGAACTGATAAAACTGGTTCTAATTTCTTTTCCTTTTAAACAGACCAGCTATGGTTGTCAATTTAAAAAATGTCGGTGTTAAAAGACAGATGAAAAATGGTGTTGAAAAAGGTCTTTATTATCCTGAGGGGCAATTTGTGAAAGAGCCAGCAACCAACACATACAATCATTACAAAAAACAACAAAGACAACAACAATAAAATAAGGATTAACCATTAGGTTCACGTATGGCAGCATTGATAAATTAGTTTTTAAATCTGTTAGTCCTTTATCTAGGAAGGCTGTATCTACGGCCAGACGGAGCAACTGAAATGCCTGTGACAGAGGGTGTTCTGGACAGAAGGTGTACCCTATTCTCCCGCTAGAACACTGCGTTCCCAGAGTCTCTGAAAGTAGAGCCTTCAGCTATCAGGCTCCTCTCCTGTGGAACCAGCTCACAGTCTGGGTTCGAGAGGCAGACACCGTCCCCACATTTAACAGTAAGCTTAAAACTCTCCTCTTTGATAGAGCTTATAGTTAGGGAGTGAGGACTTGCAGCGTTCGCCTAGACCGGCGGGGGAGGGTGTGTATCTAAAGACACGGCACACCCCTCCTTAACTCTGCTTCTCCTCATAGTTGTCAGATTCATCTACCAACCCTTTGTAGGCTGGCTCAGGTTTGCCTTGGACCAGCTCTTAGTTATGCTGCCTGGGGACTTCCTTTGACACACTGATCTCCTCTCTCTTTCCATCTGGGTGCATTCATGTCCCAGTAATGTTTGTTACTAGCTTAGTTCCGGGGAGCTTATTCCCCGGAGTCATTATGTTTCCTCGCATCACAGATTTCCTTGGATTGGGGTGGCACCTGGATCGTGGTTGCAGCTGCTGCCATGGTCCTGCTCAACGCCCTGCTACTCCCTGCACTGCTACTACAATTAGTTCTAGTTACAGTACTATTATCGTTATTGTTAATATAATTGCCACTGTTCATCATCCAACTGCTATAATTATTATGAATCATATTTCTGTATATCTGTATATCTGTATCAGTGTCTCTGTGTCTCAACCAGCAGCGGCAGATGGCCACCCACAAAGACTCTATCTGTAAATTGTCCTGAGATAACTCCTGTTGTGATTTGACACTATGCATAAGAATGAATTGAAGTCATCTTTTTGGTTCAGTAAACCATACCAACTTATGAAGTTAAAAGTAAAAAGTGATTCAATAAAACAAAAAGAAAACATTCTCTTCAGAGTCACATCAACCTTAAAATTCGGAAGCTCACGAAAGAAATACAAGCGCTGGTTGGACCTGATACACAAAAGGTCAGTTGTGCTTTCACCAAGTTGGAAGTTGGGTCACAGTAGATAAGAAATAAAGTATTTAAATGTAACCAATCCTACTTTATTATAATCAGGTCATACATAAATCTGCTTAATGATTGTACAACATGACTTTGGTCTAACTGTGTTCAAGCTTAATAATTAATTGTATAACAACAATGGAAATATGGAAACAGTGGCGGCATGGAAAAACAATACCGGAACACACATAAAATCTGACTCATGTTCATTAGTTTCTTGCTCTAGTGCATGCTGGGAGACTACCTACTGTACCCAAGCGGGTAAGCTTCTCCTCGGACCGCGAACCTCCTATGGCGCTATTTTAATGCTACAAAGCGATCACCTCCCGTTAGCATCCCATTGACTGCCATTCATTTTGACGTCACTTTGACAGAGAATAACTTTCTTTCTGAAGAGTTTAAAGACTCTATTTGTCCATTGTTTATTTCTAAAGAAACACGACAATGTATAAAAGGCTCCATTACCTTGTACCTCACGTTACTGTCTCATAGTAGAGGAATTACCGTATAGTACAGGAGAAGCGCGCAGGCAGTTTCGTCTCACATTAGCTGTTTAAGTGTAATTACTAACGTTAACTATAATTTTAGTGATCAATAATTAGCCTGTGCCTATGTTATCTCCTTACATATACCTACGCTCTCCGTCTCTGCTAGATTGGGAATGATTGAGATTTCTCTTGGCACAGCTACCAGAAGACTTCCAACTTTCAGACACGTTGCTCATGGCACATTTACGTCGTCTCTCTCAGTTGGAGGCTGCGCAGTAACGCTCACCGGAAAAGTGCTTCTAACGGCCTTCACTGGTGTCCGTCCAGAGCAACGGGATCTGTTGGTCCACTCTTATATACAGTCTATGACTGTACCTCATATAACTGCAATCATATGATTAGCACTCAGTCAATCCCATGAATCCTGATCCTGGTTACAACTCTTTCCTCCTTTTGTCTTTATGTCAAAACAAGAGCTCATTGCTATGAATTGATGAATCTTAAAAAGGATTGGTTCGGAGTAATTTCACCCTAGGGTCCTTTGCACCATGACCTCGAGCCAAACCCCCTCCCAGATGCTTTTTGTCCCTTGGCTTAGTGCAGGTGCTGATGGAACCAAAAGTGTATCTCGTAAATTACCCCATTAATAATGACCGGAATGGTACCAAACTTCTACAGTAGTACAAACAGGTTCTGTACTCATAAAACGTGACATTGGAAAGTTTGTAAGTACACCAGGAGTTTATTTATATAACACTTGCCTGATGGCTTCTACTCTCTGCTGCTACCGCTACCGCTGCTAGCTAGCTAGCTAGCTAGCTCTCCGATTCTCCTCCATTAGTTGTAGCTCCTTGTCCGTGTATTCAGGCTTGAATATGAATATGAATATGAATGATACACTCATTGTTGCGTTCGATGCTAACCTCAAACTCTGCCATTTCGTTGATCTCTTCTGCTTTTCTCTCGCTTCTTGCTCCTTCTTTACCGGTAGTCTCTTTCGGCAATAGATGTCGTGCTCTGTGCGGGATCTCACGCGATGGTTGCTGAAAAAGTTTTTTGGTATAGACGCCTAGTTCCAGGAATGCACTAATATTTAGTTGTTAGTACCAGTTTGCAACAATTATTAGTTAACACTAAGTTGTAAACACTTCGGAAAAAATTATTAAAAACTTTGGATATACCAAAAAACCTTTTATATAAATACTATATAAAATATTGTGTATTGTGTGTGTGTGTGTGTGTGTGTGTGTGTGTGTGTGTGTGTGTGTGTGTGTGTGTGTAAGTAAGTAAGTAAGTAAAGTTTATTTGTAAAGCACCTTTCACAGATAAAAATCATGAGCTTCACAATAAAATGTAATACAATACAACATATTAAAATACCAAAAAATGTAAATACAAATAGAAAACATAACAAACAACCATAAAACCCCTCAACTAATTAAAAGCCTGCTTGAACAGCAGAGTCTTTAATTGCTTTTTAAAAGATTCGACAGAATTCACATAACGTAGAGAGGGAGGCAAGTCATTCCACAGCCTAGAAGCCACTGCTTGGAATGATCGATCCCTCTAGTTTTAAACGGAGTGCGGGGAACCACTAATAGCCTCTGACCTAATGACCTCAGACTACGGGTGGGAGTATGAAGCTGTATCAAGTCAGAGATGTAGGGAGGAACTTGACCGTGAAGGCTCTAAAAGTAAGGACCAGGATCTTAAATTGAATTCTATACTGGACTGGTAACCAGTGAAGTGCTGCTAAAACATGTGTGGTGTGTGTGTGTGTGTGTGTGTATGTGTGTGTTAGGGTATAGCTGGTATTGAGTTACTGTATTTTTGTAACCTCATGAAACTGCTAAAACAAAATATGTTAACATCTTAAAATGGTAAAACTCTTCCACAATCACACAGTCCTTTTCATTTGTGTTACCTCACATCAAATGACTGCATTAAGACCTGTGGGATTCCTCCTGCATGTATCCTGTTTATGAACCTGCAGCGTCCGTTCAGATCACAGTCTTCCCCGTTCACAGCCTCGCAGGATGGAGGTGATCTCTCCGTCCCTGCAGGTCTCCAGGGATACTGCCCTCAAATCCCGGAGAAATTAATGTGCCGGTGAACCGCAGGCATTGGCTAATGCTGTTCTTCCACCTGAAGACGAGAGGCGGCCAAGGGCAGGGATCCGAAAACATGTACGTGACACGCGTGAGCCGATGGTACCTGGAAGGTTGAAGGAGACACTGACCGTGAATGACATCACTTTTTCACCAGACAGTCCATTCCTGTTGGGCAACACGCTCATTTAAACATTTATTTAATCCAAACAGGCAAAGGGTAATGTGAAGTGACTGACATCACATTGTGCATTCAAATTGACACTTTTTTTTTGACAGCACTTATTGTTCTTCTTCTGCACCTGCAGATTACAAAATAGTAAAAAAAATAATATAATATATATGTTTAGGTTTTATGCAATTCTTCTATATGTGTTTTTGATATTTTTGTGAAACAAAAAAAATTTAAAAAGTTGATGCAGGTCACATTAAAATCTGGCTGATATGATACATTTAAAAAAAGCTGCAATGATTGTGTATAAAGTCATGTCAGGAGAAACTCCCAGTCGTCTCATGTAATGGATACTGTTTGTTAGCGCTACAATGTATCTCTTCAAGCTCTTTTTAATGTTTTTTTATAGACAATGCGAGCCTATGACTCTCGAGAGAGAACGGAGGAGGAGTATGTTATGAGTGCAGCAAATATATCAGGGGAGTTGGTGTCTTCATGGCAACACAGGAGAAAATACGCTCTTATTATATTTCAAAGCAGGATGTGGCAGGTTTTACAGACTGACACCAACAGCAACATCTGATTTCTATTGAAAAGCCAATGGTGTGAGAAAACCAGAACATATTGGAGCAAAACAAAGTAAAAAGCACATTGTGGACTCAATCTTTCAGTCTTTGGGCGTGGGAAAAGACTCGTGGAATGGTCTGTTGCCCATTCTGGCCTGCGTGACTTCACCTACTGTCTTGCTCGTATGAGTGGAAGGTAATGTCAGAGACAGGATCATAAGCTTATGTACTGTAGGTGATGGGACAGGATGTATAGTGGTGCAGCATGCGTGCACACAGATGATTTAGTCTCATCCAGGCAGAGATTAGCCACACGGCTGACTGCGGCCCTCAGCAGTTGTACAGGCCTCTAACTCGTTCCCTCCACTCCAGCTATGGCCTTGACCTGTCTTTGCATTTAGCCAGCTGCGCCCACATACACTCAAAATTATGCCCTAAGTACTTCATCAGATAGCCAATGAATGCATCATCATGCTCTTGTTTTCGTCACAAATAAAATCCTGCATTCATTGGCTCATCTTCAGCACACAAACATGGATTTATCTTATGTGACTGCGGCCCTGCGAAGTCAAATAATAAATGCATTCATTAGGTTTGACTGGGACGTTGTCATAGACTGCATGCATGTGATTGTGTGTTTGGGTAAAGCCAATAACTGTGCAGTGTTGTATTTAAATGACTGTGGCTTATACTAATAATAACCTTTATGTATGCAGGAAGTCTAGTTGAGATCAAGATCTCTCTGTTTGTGGACTTATTTAGATGGCCACGGGAAAGATTCAGTATGCATGATGACAGACGTTGGAAAGTATTTGGTTATGAATTACAAAACAATCTGCAAGCTTAAAAATGATGGGCAAACCAAATAAAGGAAGGCATAGGGGCTGCCAACTATTTCCTTTATTTGCAAGAAGAGATGTGGGGCTGAAATCAAAGACTCAGATGTCTAAAAGATACTGGCACAGAGTCAGAAGTCATCAGACAGCTGGATTCTAATCGTGTTTTTGGGGAGTTTGCATGGAGAAAGATTGCAAGATTTTGTGTCAGCAAAGGGTTTTGTTGGTACAAATGTAATAACATGGCGGACAAGATGGAATGCTCTCATAAATGAAAACACTTGTGGCAGATTTTTGATGGTAAACAGTTGTGCTTATTTTACAGCTACTGTTTCTTCAGTGCTGTGCACGAATTCTATGGCTCGGGCTGTTCTCATGAACCATTCTACATATGGCTACGAAAAGTAATGCACTGTAATTCATATGTATTCCGGTCGTCACGTGACCGGCCGGCGGTTTTGTTACAGTTATAATTTGTCAGACAATCAGGGGGAACACTGGCATGGATGTGTCCATATATGATGGAAAAATGTTTGGTATAGTAGAAATGCAGTATGGTGGTACTTTCTACTGATGATGACATATTTTCATGGCATGGAATAAGAATGTGAAGAATAATGTTGCATGTGAGTAACATGATCATTATTTTACGTGATTCAATGAGGGGAACTTACAGGGACTGCAGACTGCTGATATGTCATAGTTGTTAGCCCTAATTACATCCATTAACATCTCCCCTCTTCTCTTTCACTTTAATTTGAAGACCGAAAGGAATTCCTGTCTCTCGATTGGTGATTTAAAAAACACTTGCATCAATCATTTTGAAATAATTTTCTAAAATTGTCTATTAATCCTAAACTAGCTATCTGAGTTAATGAGGGCATTTGAGGACAAAGCAGTGAACAAACATTTGCCTCTCCATACCACGCCAAAATAAAGTGATTAATCAATCTAGCTGCTTGCAGTGTGTATGAGCAAGACCTTCACCTTACATTAAACCTGTCTGTAGAGAACAATCCACGTTTAACTTGTTATATCTGGAAGATTTCCATAACTGTGTTGTGCTGTCATATTTATGACAGAGATGAATGAAGACTGGGAGCTGAAACAGCAAAGTAATGCAGTTATTTTTAAAACAAGGTTAAGTATTACTGCAAGCTGCCACAAAATACATTGGTTATCATCTACCCTCATGAGAGCATTTTTTATAAAACTTATATTGAATATAAAGACTATCCAAAGGGGTAATATTGTATTTTATTATATTGGAGTGGTTATATATTAGGGGTGTGCATCTCTCCCTTATAAGACGATCTGATACGTATCTAGATACATGGGCTACGATACGGTTCAGGGACGATACTGTAACGTCCCTCAATAAGCAGCCGGTGAGACGTTATAGCCAGTTTACTGTAGGTTTTATTACTGAACTGAATACAGGCTACTTTGGGCCGTAACCAACGCCAAAACAAAAAAAAAATTAAGTCAACTAACGTTACCTGACATTACTAGCCACCCTCTCGCTCCGTTTCTCTCCCATCTCTTCTCTTCCTGCAGGACATCACAACAGCCACCCCCCCTTAGCTCTCAGCCAACTACAGGTGTACGATCTCCCGCGGCTTACTCTCATAGGAAGATGACATGTAGACAGGGTTCACAGCATCTAAACTCACGTTTACTTCACTGTCAGGCGGAAATCTCAGTGTTTAACTCAACATCTCTAATCTGGCCCAAACTACTGTATATAAACAGTGATACTCTTAAAATTTTTTTTTTTTTTTTTTTTTTTTTTCTAAACTGACAAGACTAGCATTTTATTGATGTTACTAACATAAATGTCATAGGTACACTAGATGGCCCTATCGGACCAAGACAAGGGAAAGTGTGTATGGTTTTGTGCATGTGTTCAGATATTAGGTTCAATTTTTATTTTTTATTTTTTTTTTTATATATATTTTTATTTCAGGGACAAATGCTATTGTTTGTACAGAGATTGTGTTTTTTTTTACATTTTCTACTCTTAACATTTAACATTAACATGAAGACATTAACCTGGAGCATTAACATAGTCTGTTACACTACCCCCCCTTTTCAAGTCCCTCGCCCCCAAGGGGGCAAACAAAGTCTCTCAGGTGAACGGGGGTTCCTCCGCGGCCGTGAGCAACCTGGGGCAGAGGAAGAAGGAGATGAGGGGGGGGCTGATAGAGTCACAGGGAAAGGGGGCAAAAGTACATTCTGTGAGGGGTCAGAGGGGGAATTCAAGTCGCCAGGGGGGGCATGAGGAGGGGTCTGAGATTGTGCCGTGTCCAGGGTCCCATGTGCCCCTGTGGGGTTGGCTGTACCCCGATAGGGGGCTAGCCTGTCTCGGTGTAGGGCAACTTTCCTGCCTCTTGGAGGCAGTTGGACCCTGTACACCACTTCACCCAGTCGCTCCAGGACCCTGCAAGGACCGACCCATACACTGTCCAGCTTTGGGCACCTACCTTTTTTCCTCTGTGGACTGTACACCCAGACCAACTCCCCGGCTTCAAAATTACGTCCTCTGGCATGCACGTCGTAGTTCCGCTTCTGTTTTGCTCCAGCACACTGCAGCTTGTCTCTGGCGAACTCATGCGCTGACTCCAAGCGGTCCTGGAGCTTCCTGGCATAGTCGGGGCCCGGCGGAACCCCTAGGTCATCGGGAGGTCTTCCCACCATCATCTCAGCCGGAGTCCTGATCTCCCTTCCTAGCATTAGAAGGGCAGGGGAACAGGAGGTGGAGTCCTGTGTAGCCGACCGACACGCCATCAACACGAGGGGCACATGGTTGTCCCAGTCCCATTGGTGTTTAGCCGTCACTATGTCCAGCTGCTGTGCCAATGTGCGGTTAAATCTCTCGACCGGGTGAAGGGCCACTTAGTGAAATAGTCCATGGCAGTGAGGATGTAGCGGTTACCTTTCTCTGTACGAGGGAACGGACCGAGAACATCAATCCCCACTCTCTCCATAGGACAACCTGTTGGGAACTGTTGGAGCTGGGCGTGAGACCTGTCTGTGGGGCCTTTGCGTGCCGTGCAGCTGTCACAGCGGCGGCAGTAGTCTTCCACGTCGCACATATGCTGGCCCCAGTAGAGTCCTTGACGGAGGCGGCGAAGCGTCTTTCCGACCCTAAAGTGGCTAGACCCAGGCGCCCCGTGTACCGCCTGAAGCACCCTCTCCCACATGCTCCTTGGCACCACCACCTGCCACTGTGTCTCACCCACAGCTGGTTCTTTCCACCCCCTCTGTAGCACCCCGTCACACAGACACAGTGCGTCAAACATTGACCAGAGTCCCTTTGTAGCTCGAGAACACATGCTGACCTCCTCCCAGCTGCACATTTCACCTCCCTGGCCCACTGCCGGCCCCTCTGGCCCCCCAGCTGCACATTTCACCCCTGTTCGCAACTGCTCGCCCTCCAGGGTCTCTCTCTTCTCACAGTAGCGGCAGTCATCAGTGATGCAGGGCTGGCAGGACAGTGCATCTGCATTCCCATGTTGTGCCCCTGGTCTGTAGACCATGGTAAAGTCATACGCCTGCAGTTCCTTGATCCAGCGTGCTAGCTGGCCCCCCAGCTCTCTGAAGGACATGAGCCACTGCAGAGCTGAGTGATCAGTCCTGACTGTGAAGTGGAGACCCCCAAGGTAATATTTAAAGTGCCGGATGGCGCTGACCACGGTGAGTAGCTCCTGTCTGGTGACACAGTAGCGACGTTCAGCGTTGTTGAATGTCTTACTGTGGTAGGCTACCACCCTCTCTCCTTCAGGTGTAACCTGGGCAAGCAGAGCCTCTGCACCGACACTACAGTGTCAAGGATGAAAAGCAGGGACGGGTCAGGTGGGGACAGAACTGGGGCCTCCACGAGGGCTCTTTGTAGAGAGGAGAATGCTGTGTGGCACTCCTCTGTCCACACAAACATCTCCCCCTTTCGCAGCAGCCGAAACAGGGGTGCGGCCATACAGGAGAATACCCTTACAAACCTCCTGTCCCTGCACAGTCCCAAGCTCTTTAGGTCATGTACAGAGTTGGGAATGGGCCAGTACTTCACAGCTTGCACCTTGTCATCCATCTCTAATCTGGCCCAAACTAGTGTATATAAACAGTGATACTCTTAACATTTAACATTAACATGAAGACATTAACCTGGAGCATTAACACAGTCCGTTACAATACATTTTAATACGGAATGATTCGGTGCGATTTGATTCAATGTTGAAATGATTCGTTGTGATTCGATGAGATACGATTCAGTCTGATACAGTTAATATTTGTTTAATGTACACACATTCATTTCCCATTATAATTTAAAATAAGCCAATTCTATAAAAGAAGCATTGCCTACCTTCAAATAAATATATCGTTTGTAAAAGGGACCAGGGAATAGTAAAGCTGGGACATGCTAATAGTATACACTGTAACTTCAACTTAATTAGCTAGCCACTTACAACCAAATCACATCAGCTCCATGTTAAATGATACTGCTGTAATCTTAGAGACAGTAACTCAAACACAGGTCCATGTTTCACGGTCATTGTGAGCACTAATAATCATATACAGTATTACGTGGGTATACATGTGAGCACAATAATACTGTTGTGAGCGTTAGCATGCGGCTAGCCGACTTTTGTGCTAATGAAACTGAATATCTTAGAACATATAAATGTCAATATTAAACTTAATACACCCAAGTACATATCTATACATATTAATGCCAGTCTACTCACATGTTTATGAACACACATGGATGGATGACTCACAGACAACAATACAATACAATATCTACAATGTATTCCTCTTATCCACTTTCACCGCTAACTCCAAAAACGAAACCTAGCGGGTGGCACATGTTTTTTATGCAAACCCAAACCAGGACACTGATTGGCTGATCCCTGCCACCCTGAACATGAATGACCAAGTCCTTAACCACACAAGCTTTTATTTTGAAAAGTCAAAACTTGCGGACTGCACCAAGCTGGAAGGGCATGAGACGGGAGGTCTCCAGGCTGCAGCCATACCCAACTCAAATATCCTTTCGGTCTCGGTGATATTATATATATATATATATAAACGACAGCCTTTTCAAGGCATTTGAGAGGGAAGGAGTGGTACCATGCAAGCTCCCAAATTGACGCTCGTCTGAGAAATGGAGTTTTGGATAATGTTCAGCTTTGGCAGCTTTACCTATATGCTAAAATATACAATGACTGAGGAAGCCTAGTGACGAGTCCATAGCAACCAGTGTTGAATTACCCAGTGTGCTTTGCTGAATGGTCTCAATATTTTATTGTTTTATTTCATGTGAATACTAGTTTACTAGAGGATTAACTTAGTATTTGAAGTAATGCAGTAATGCAGGAAGTGTGCATTTAGTTTCCATGCTAATTGTGTTTCCACAACAATGTTAGTGAGTAAATCTACTGAAATGGCCACCACACCATAACAGAGGAGTGGGATGCATAAGATGATAATGCAGGGGTTTAGTCACATATGTCATGGCTGTAAAAAAACAATGGCTATCTGTGTGTCTTTGCCAAGTGTGAACCAATACAGAAGGTATCAATAAATTGTTGGGGAGGGTCATCTGTTTTTTTCCATATCATTTTGGAGGGTCATCCAAAATGTATTGCTGGTGAAGGGAGGGTCAGGTCTATTTTGACTAAAGGTCCCAAAACTCCTCCGGTGGCCCTTAGTCCCTTAGTCAACTGATTCGTAACATTAGAACTGGGCCTTCGGCCAAATCTTGCTCCATTTAGACTGATGCAGGGGTCGGTGTATCGGTATGGCTGTATCTGGGAGAACACAACCGAATACTGATTCGTATTGGTGAATCTTTACACCCCTATTATATAGACTATTATTTCAAAACTCACTTTTGTTCCTTGAGAAACAAAACACAAAAAAGCGCTTTCATTCCCTCTTCAGATAAACAATGGAGTCAGATCTTGTAATTGGGACATTGTTGTTGTTCATCACGCTGTGATAACACTGGCAGGTTAGCACGTCAGGCTCATCATGCTGTCACTTTTAAAAAGATTTCCTGTCAAGAACCTTTTCAATGTCAGTGTGTTTACCTTGGATGGAAGGAATTGGCTTGAAAAAAAAAGCCAAAAAAAAAAAGAAAAGTGAGTTTATTTTGCTGCTACTCATTTCATTATTACAATAAAAACAAAACATCCTAATAAGAATCAGCAGTGACGAAATCCCAGTAGTGGCTTATGCGTTGTGGAAGTCGTAAGAAAAGTATTTATACACACAAAACCTGGATGCAAGAGTTTGCATTGATGTCTCACAGATATGTCACCGGAGTGCATCTCCTGCCATTCAGTCAAAGACACAAAGAGGTAACAGGCAGCTTGACTGACAGCACAGTTTCCACACTTGCCCCGCATTCCTGCCCTTTTTACAGCTTTGCTCTGATAACAAGGTTACACTGCCAGGGCCCAGGATCTCAGGAACACATGCAGATATTGATGCCAACATGCTGAGATTGTATAAATCTCTATCCGTTGTGACAGCAGTGACACTGAATATTCCTGTTTATTAACAATAAAATAAGAGAGTGCTGCTGGTGTGCAGATGTAGTTCCCACAGGAATTCAAAGGACAGCATAGTTTCCTTTTTATGGTAATGCAGATCTTTTTATTATATTGGATACACTATCTATGAACGTCATCTCAACCCTGTAGTACACATTCGTAAGACAGGCCTTGCAGTTATTTGTTTCACGTCTAAAACATGGATCACTTCCTGTCATGATCGATTCTTTTTTATCATTATCGTCTGCTCCTTCCTCCTGTAGCGAACACCTAGATTATTTTTAGGCCCGGTTTTTAATGCACATACGGTATATCTTTACCACAGGAGTCTGTTTTTCAGTAAATGCTATGCTGATGACACACTACTGTTTTCCCCGTTATTGATTTGGAGTGATTTTATGCACTAGCTTACATCCCCGATCTCACCAACCCAGACCCCTGAGATCCTCTGATCAGTTACTTTTTGCCTTTCCACGTTTCCAGATAAATTCCAAAAGGACCAAACCCATTTCCATTACTGCCCACTGTGAATTACCAGCCTGTTCTCATGAACCATTCGTTCAAAAAGATAGGAAAAGTTAGGGAACTGTAATTCGTAAGCATTCCACTTATTTTTTCATTCATACTGTACATTCAGTACATTGACAGCCACTGTATAAGGGAGGAGGTTGGGGTGGATGCAGGACTTTCAAGCCAGAGAGCAGAGTTCGCTTCCCGGGGAAAACTAAAGTCTATCACACAGGAAATGCGTGTTCCTTAAAAGTGTTTTAATCCAACCCGCGATATTTTTCCTAATCTTAACTGGTCGTTTTGGTGCCTAATCTTAACTTTCAGCAAGGCAAAACGGTCATATTTTGTGGACTAAATTTAACCATGATGTCCACCAAAACTACCAACAGCTCGCTGTGCTCTGTACCCGGCTCAAAGTCACCTATTCTCGGGTAACTGAACCACCAGCTACCACTGATACAACGGAGGTCTGTAGCCAGCGTCACATAGCTCTGTAGCGGCTTAAACAACTAGCAATGGCTGCTCGGCGTCATGGAGCTTGTCACGTGACGAGTGACGACCAGGGGTCTCCTAATTTCATAGGATATCATACGTTTTGGTGTGTATCCATTTTCGTACGATATCATACACCCGTTCATGAGAATGCGTTGGAATTACACAAATGCTTTAATTTAGTCTGTTACAGTTATTGACCTATTGATTTCAGTTTATTTAAATCTTTTTTTCTGTTTTAAATGTGTCCTGTAAAATAAATGAAATTGGATTGGACTTTTTTGGATTTGGACTTGACTAGTTAGAAAATTCCACGTGGCCACCACGGAAAACAATGCCAATGTAAAGTCAATGAGAAGATGACGTAGCATTAAGAGCGACTACGGTAGCGAGTAGTATGAAAGCCCGAAAATCCACGTAGGGAGGTCGGTTGGGGTGGTGGATGGGTCAAAAACAGGACTTTCACCCAGGAGACCAGGGATCATGTCCCGCATGTCACGTTTCCTAAACCCAACATCCCGTTCTTCTTTTCCTAAACCCAACCCGTCCGCTGTATACGGCCGTCCCGTTTGTCTTTTCCTAAACCCAATCGTCCCGTTGTTGTCCCGCGTGTCATAGAAACATAAGCCCACCCACGACCTTTTCCTTAACTTAATGGGCCATGTTCATTTCACGGAATTCTTCGGTGGGCCCATCACGGAATTTTCGGCGATTCCGTGAAACTGTCAGATTTTGAGTTAAGTTCATTTCACAGAATTCTGTGAGATCAGGTTGGTTTTTTGGTGCTTATTTCAACGTTTTAGGCCATTTATTTCCACCATTACCACCAGTATATTCAACACCACAACACACCTGTTAACACTAGTTTTAAACTTATTTTTTTGGAATTCATGGTCAATAAACCTCATTTATATGAAATTATCAAAATTTTGTGTTAGAAAAAAGCTGAAATAATGAATGATTTTGACTAACAGTTAAGATCAGAGGAATGAAGGTAATGGATAATCACAGATATGTCAAAGTTTAGTCAGGATAATGCTATAAAATTAAATAAAACACCCAAAATTCCCCCCAAAAGTTATAGATCTTATCCTTATTTTCACTTGTGAAGAGCATTTTTATGGAACCATCCATGTTATTTTGGGGCAATTTGGTTGAAAGAAACCCAAATGTCTGCTATAGAAACTTTGAAAACTGATCAGATTTGACCCGAGGACAACAGGAGGTAATTAATATAAAAAATATTGACTAGTGCAGCTTTAAATAAAAAACACAAACTCATGATGTAATGTATGGCATCATAGTCAGAACAAATGATTGGCAACTTGAATTCACATTGAACCAGTTTATGGACACGTTTGCAAACTCTCAATCAAATGATACGATGATCATACCACAGTAGTGACTACCCTAAGCTCAACCTCCAGTGAGGTCAGAAAACATATCAGACAGGTCAACAATGCAGCCGTCAATGAGATCGTACATTGGAAAATCAATTGTAAATGAAGTCAAAAGTAAAAAAAAAAAAAATACTGCAAACTTCAAAATGCCCAGAGAAATATGCGTTCAGCAGGATTATTGTTAATGTGAAATGCATAACTCCAAAACCCTTAAACGAAGAAGAAGAAACGAAAATAACAGAAAAATACAAATCACACACTGTCGTTCATGGTGCCATATACAAAAATACACCTTAAGTAAATTCCAGTATCAGTTCTTTTTTAATGGGGATTTTAAACAAATTGATTCAAGCTTATTGACATCAATACTTATGTTAACTTATCCGGGATGGAAAGGGTTACAATAACCCTCAAGTTTAGTTTTGCAGGCATCTGAATCCCACCTGTCTGTGTCTTTTGCAAACCCCTAAAAAGTGAAATCACATCCTGTGACATCGTCTGCAGCTGACTGCTTCACCATCATTACAAGCACATAACTTAACAAGTGAGTACAACAAAAGCATTCCCACATACATCAACCTCATCCCTGTTGTTTTGTCTTCTTTATGACACTTCTTACTCATAGGTATGCACAGGAGTGAACTGGACAATAGCAGAACATCACATTATCAACCACTTGTGCTTTAAGTATATTCTCATATTACTTGAAATCTCAGTCCGAGGCAGACTGAAACATGTCACTTGAAAATGCATCCACTGACCACAGAAAACAACAATGACTTCTGCAGTCTGGAGAACAGCATATGCTGTTTACCTCGGGGGCAAACCAGGTTCAGAGCACACATTCAGAACACCTGAAAAAAAGCTTCATAGCAGCTACGCGGGACGTTCATCATCATCCACTGTGACTCTGTCTTGTCGTTCATAAAATCATGGGCGTACATCTCATCTAACAGATTTGGGGGGGGGGAGTAATAAATATAACATTTCTCCCACGAGTCCCACCGGGCGTCTGTGTACCATTAACGTAAAGGGAGAAAACCAAGCAGTGGACCAAACCACTGTGAGGCAAGGGAGGGGGGACTCAAAATGTTTTGCCCCGTTTGTATTGTTTTTTTACTACTTACACAATTATTTTAAGTATATATTATGTACAATACATAGCGTGGTTTTAATGCTATTTCTAGGGGGGAGGGCACCCCTTTGACCCCCCACCCACAATTTCCGCCTATGCATTCAATATATTACAGTGTCTGTTTTTATTGTTGTCGAGTAAGGAATACTTTAGATTTGCATTACCAGCAGTGGTGGAAAAAGTATTCATGTCCATTACTTAAGTACAAGTACTAATACCACTCTGTGAAAATACTCTGTTACAAGTGAAAGTCCTGCATTGAAAATGTTACTTAAGTAAAAGTCTGTAAGTATCATCAGGAAAATGTAATTAAAGTATTAAGAGTAAAACTACTTGATGCAGAAAAATCCTCCCGTTTTAGAAAGTGTAAAGGCTCCAAACAGTTGTGTGTTTAATGGTCTAATCATCTCAGCTGGACTTGTAGCTGTTATATTGTTGGCTAATTTCATTTAGAATAAAACATCAGATTTTATAAACTACATGTGTTTTGTGTGCAGAAATCTTAATGTGTAAAGTAACTAGTAAATAAAGCTGTTAGATGAATGTAGTGGAGTAAAAAGTACAATATTTCTCTCTGAAATGTAGCAGAGTAGAAGTAGAAAGTGGAATGAAAAGAAAAGACTCAAGTAAAGTACAAGTACCTCAACATTTGCACTTAAGTACAGTGCTTGAGTAAATGTACTTAGTTACATTCCAACACTTACTACCACACATTGATAACTTAACTCAACAACAGTAAAGGCAGACGTGTTGTTTGATGAATAAAGCAAATTCCGAGTCCCCAGTGGCGGAAGAAGTATTTAGATTGTTTATTTAAGTATAAAGTAGTTATACCACCTGGTGAAATACTCCACTACAAGTTAAAGTCCTGCATTCAAAACCTTACTTAGGTAAAAGTATTTAAGTATTATCAGAAAAATGTACTTAAGGTTCTTAAAGTGAAAGTCTGTATAGTGCAGTAAAATGTTTTCTGTCCGTCTTATTCTATCTGATGTTTCTGGATTAATATTCCCGCTGCATTCATGTTTCTGTTGCATTCATGTTCCTTTAGATACTGTTGGCTAGTTTTATCTGCAGCAATGCATCATATTTTTGTAGCGTCGCTGTCTTGTCAGAACTGCGCATCTCAGCGTTACGTGCCGTGTTGTGTTGTTTTGCTGCGTCCTTTCCGTTTTGTAACCCTCTGTCACGATTGTGGGTTTTCTGTTGTAGTTGTTTCCTGTTTTATTTTGTAATCTGTTTTCCCCCATGTCATGTCTTGTTTTATTTCCTGCCTTGTGTTTTCCCGCCTTTATGATTGTCTGCCCCGCCCTGATGTGTTTCACCTGTTCCTGAGCCCATGTGTCACCTGTCCCTTGTTTCGCCCTCGTTACCTTGTGTACTTAGTCTCTGTGTTGTCGTTGTCTGTTGTCAGATAGTTGTATTGTGCTCGTGTATTGCTACCCTGGTTGTCTTGGTGTTCCAGTTTATTTTGATTCCTGGTCTTTTGGCTTCCTCAACATTTCTTTGAACTATTTTTGCCTGCTTACTTCAGGTCTCTTTTTGTTTTAACCTTTTTATTTATTAAATCTTTGAACTCAACACTGCCCCGTCGTCTCTGCATTTTTGGGTCCGCCATTTCTCTAAATCCTGACACCCTCTTCAGGTGTGTGTGTGTGTGTGTGTGTGTGTGTGTGTGTGTGTGTGTGTGTGTGTCAAATGTGACGTCACTCCCGCAGCTGAAGCAGGTCAGCGATAATCAGCGGCGGGGGGCCTTAAGTAGCTGTGCCAAGCCAGTCTGTTGGAGGGACTTACGCTGGAAGGCTGTGTGAATCTGAGTGACACAGAGAGAGCTTCAATGGAAGCCAGAGATCCTGCATTCCAGCAGTTGCTTGGTTGTGTTAAACATTTGACGTTGTCTAATATTATTCATCTTCTTTTTGAAGCTCGTTCTATGTTGACAATCAGTTTAAGAATAAATTACCTTATTTAATCTTGAACTGCTTCCGCTCTTCCCTTGGTTTTCCCCCGGGTTTAGTTAATTGTTTTGTCCTAACCACCCCTAGACACTGTGTGTTTGTTTCCCATTTACAGAGCCAGAGCGGTGTATGAACACAGGATTTATTTCCAGCGCACACACACAACAGACAATTAGCGCACCGGGAGGAGATATTGGCTGAATTTGGCAAAATGTGTATTAGATTAGAATCACAGACTCCACCTTTAATTACAACATGGGAGTAAATGTACCTAGTTACATTCCACTACTGCAAGTCACTGTATAGACACAAATTCAAACTATCTGGCTATCAAGCTCTGGTATGCTTTTTGTAAATATGAACCAAGTCTGGCATTGTCCTATACGTAGCTCTGTCTGCTACTGTTATTAATTGATGGTAAATGCTTAGTGACTGCATGCATTTTCAGAGATATTTAGGATTTTAAGAGATATTTTGAGGGATTATAAATAATTGTTAAGCTACTATTTTTCAATGCACATCAATGGAAAAAGTAACAAACACATGATTTGTGTAAAGCTACAACCTGATTGGCTCTGTGGGAGAGCCACTGTGGCAGTCTGAGAAACTTAAAGGCTATTGATTAACTCAATATGTTTGTATTTCTACACATTTTTCAACTTGATAACTTCGGCATAAATCATAACAGATGGAGCTTTAAAAGAAGACTTTAAAGCTATAGTGCGTAGTTTCTGTCTCCCCCATGAGGAATTCGAAGTCAAAACTGTCGTCGCGTCCACATGATACAAGCCTTCCGTGATCACGCACATTTTTGGGGCATTTTCGGCCTTTATTTTGATAGGACAGCTGAAGACATGAAAGGGGAGAGAGAGGGGGGAATGACATGCAGCAAAGGGCCGAGGGTCAGAGTCGAACCCGGGACCGCTGCTTCGAGGAGTAAACCTCCATATATGGGCGCCTGCTCTACCAACTGAGCTATCTGGGAGCCCGATTTGTGCCTTTTCTGCATCAAGTTATGGTGCAAATGTCTTTGTTTGTGTAAAGGAAGTCATAATAGGTTATTGGGGTGGGTTGCACTGGCCAGTTTTGATTATTAGGGGGTTGTAAACCCCCTCATCCCCCCCTATAAATTATGCCTATGGGCAATGGCTTGAATATAACGGACGTTCATTATTATAAAGAAGTTACGCACTAAAGTTTCAACAGCCAATCAAATCCTCAGGAGGTTGCGGGTAATTAAAATGTAGTTTAATGAATGAACAGCAGCAGTTAGTGAGAAGTCATTGCAGTGCCATGATGCCATCAGCACAACCTGTGCTGTTAAACAAGTCTCAACTCTGAGCATTCGAGAACGGAGCAGCACACTGAGCAACGCTTCTGTCCTCAATGACACTGCACATAAACGTCTGACCGTCTCGTTTCAGATTTTCAGCGGTCAGTGAACATGCCGTGAAGCTGCTATGACACTGTGATTCTGTGTTTTAAAAGTCATCTGATGACTGTATGCATTTGGAAAAAAAACAACAGTGCAGGAATTGTCTGTACACATATGTACATTTTCTACACACACACTAGGATGGAAATAAAAATTTGGATGCACTATGCTGTAGGACTTTGCCTGAGAAATCATGGTGTACTATTTGTTATTCTGAACTGTTTATCATGAAGGATCCGTTACTCTGTTTTGCATACAACTGTAAAAATACAGTAAAATTCAACAATCACATTGCATTTTGTCCTTTTTTTTTGTCGTTTACTTAAAAAAGCGTAATGGTATTGTACAGATATTGAACAGTACATGACACAATAATATTAATAATAATCTGAATGTACACTTCAATATTGGGCAATAAACAGTCAACTATCAACAGTTACATGTATTTTTCTTCTTTTTTTTCCCTTTTCACATACAAAAAGGTTTGGGGGGGACACAAACTCATCAAATTAGTGCATGATTCAAATTTTTCCCTTCCTCAGATTGACGCCTCTCACGCTTTCCGAGCCAACAGAGAACAGACTCTGATGCAAAGCCAGAAAAGAAAAAGAAGGAAAACTAAGGGTGAACTGCTGGCACTCTTAACTTTCCATTCTTCTCATTGGACTGATAGTCTGTTCTTGCTGCTCAACGCTGAGAGAAGCTTGAAGGCGGTCACGTTTCCCATCAGAACTTCAGCAGGTAGAGTAAGGTTTCAGTCAGCAGGAGGCACGCGGAGAAACGGGGCAACACAGCGGCCCCGTTCACATCATGCATGGCACCGGGCCCTGCAGGAGAAGAATACAATACTTACTCCATCGCCAGCTTTAGCGTGTCTTACAGTCCAAATCAGTATCAACAGCTATTGACTGGAATTCAAATGTTCACGTGGATGGGATTTATTATTATCTCAGCCAAATGAGAGCATTACATTGGTGCTGTAATTGCCATGGAAACTGGTGAATGGTGGAAATGAAAAAGGTAAATCAGTGAACATATTGTACATGTCAGGATTCCTTTTATTTTTGTATGTGTGCAGCTGCTAGCCAGGGGTGGGGCTTGTAGGTGGGCATGGGGTGGCACCGCCCCCCCCCCCCCGAAATATGATTGCCCCCCACAATCCATTGGACTAGAGTGCTGTCAATCTGGCAATGGTGATTTCCATTGGATCAGAGTACTGTCACTTGACTGATACCAGGGAACCAGCACTGCAATTGTTTTTTTTAAAAGGTAGTCTGAGCCTATATAAAAATGTGTATTGTATTCGGATATACAATTTTTTGAAAATGAAAACAAGTGAAACTAAAAATGAATGTGATGTTTTATTTAGCAGAATTACATTGTGTTGTTCTATCCTATCCAATATTTCCTATATTTCTAAGCATATTTTCTATGCTGTATTCGGATAAAAAAATTGCATTGATATTCTTACCATAAAGGATTATGCTGGCATTAGTGATTCCCATGGTGTTCATGGCAACACAAGTGTAGTTTCCATAGTCTTCTTCGGAGACATTGAAAAAGACGAGCATGGACTGTTTACCTTGGTTCTCTATCTTCACCCCGTTGAGTCCGTTGAAGAGCCTGTAAGAAAGAGGGCAGCAGCTTTCAGGACTTCTGCTGAAGAAAAGAAACTGTAACTGTATCTTTTCTCTAGTCCTTAGAGAGGCCATGTGTTTGCTAAGGGGAATATTCAGAGATAAAAACTCCTACATTTGCAAGACAAAAGTCAGAAATTCTTTGAGATTTAAAGTCACACATTTTTTACGAGAGAAAATAGTGATTTTTTTTTTGGTAAAGGAACCACATTGCATCACATTGGACACGTTGGATCAACCTCATCACACCACAGATGTCGCCACTTACTGTGTATTATGCCAGCAGTGGATGACCTAATCAAATTACTTTGCAATTGGATTTAACAATGAGATAATACTTGTAATTTTAGCCCAGAATCACCCTATTATCATAAGCACTCAGACTTTGAAGAGACATTGCCATGTTTAGGCTGTTGGCAGTAACTTTTATAGCTTGCAGGCACTGGCAAGGGATCTTTTTAACATGTAAATATCAACACTCGTGTTGTCTGCTGCCATTATTACTGTAAGGCTTTCCTTTGCACTACTGACTGTCTTTACAGCCATCTGATCCATCTGCATCTCTAACGGGAGTGACCATTTACGCACGGCAGATCCGCTGCTAACATTCTGTGCCACCATCGTCAGACTGTTAATATATATAACAACCACGGAACCCCCGTGCTTATGTGCACGCCAAACGCATCTTTTGATTAATTATTCTCACAGCTTCTTCTGAATGGTGTGTTGCAGACTGACTCACATAGCTCCACGAAAAATTGTGAATCACTTAAAGGGACACTATGCAGTTTTGGCCATTTCTTCACTTTTTGCTGGCAGGTTTCTCTATAGAGCCCCCCTACAGGTTTGTCTATAGAGCCCCCCCCCCTACAGGTTTCTCTATAGAGCCCCCCCTACAGGTTTCTCTAAAGAGTTCCCCTACAGGTTTCTCTATAGAGCCCCCCTACAGGTTTCTCTAGAGCCCCCCTACAGGTTTCTCTCTAGAGCTCCCCCTACAGCTTCAGAATAGATATTTGGCAGCTCCGATGTTTACTCGTGTCTGACTCCTCGCTCGGTCAGTCTGCCGTTTCCTCTTTCTCTGTTCCTCCGACAATGCTTTCCTAGCTTTCTGCTTCTATTTTTGCCGGCTCAGCCATGACGATAGTGTGAAAAACTCCATCGCTACCTTGTTAGCCGGTTCCTGAATGGGTGTATGTGTGCAGTGCCGTGAAGCAGTTTGTTACATCGTGAGACCTGATATCATGCGATACTTCCTGACGCTGAGGTCGCCTGCTCGCCGGCCGAAAGTTGCAAGGGTGGTTTTTCAGCTCACAGGCGCTAGGGGGGGTGCGAGACGACCACCATTCAACTCGAAGAAAATCATATAACCATTCCAATGACTCCGAAGCTGTTCAGTTAAGGTAAATTAAGCTAAAAAAAACTGCATAGTTCCCCTTTAAAACTTCCCGCTTAGCCTACAGGTATGTGTGGCTGTGATAAGCAACGTTAAGTGATAGAAATGGATTGAGTTCAAAGCTAAAGATTGAAAAAAAAAAAGTCAGTCCCAAGTCCCAGGCAACAATACGTTTTTACAAGTAAAAATACAAATTAATCTACAGGATTCCCAAACTGTCAGCATGTCATGGCAGGGAGAGCTCCTCTGTCATTAAAGGGGGTGGAAGTTTTTGTACCTACACGGCTCTTTTAGGGCCGTCGTACAAACACATTTACACTTGTGGGCTGCAAAAAGCAAACATTTTTCTTAGAATTCAAATTCTGAATGCAGCTCACTGCCTTATCAAAGTGACTGTATGTATTTGTGCACGTCATCCTTCAATGCACAACCACGTTCCTTCTGTTTCACTCATTGCATTTCCAGGCATTTCCAGGCATTTATTTTATCAGCGTCCTCGATCTTTTCGTTCTTGAGGACTGATTTTGTCTTTTGGGGACTGACGAGCAATGTTGCTGTCACCGTCAGGGACCATTTAACAGTGCAACATAGCCTGTGTTTACATCACTTTACCAGCTCTGGGGCTGCTCATAAACAGCTTTCCAGTCTCCAGCATTCAGTCGGAAAAGATATTATACCATAATATGCTCTAAACCTCCGAGCCCCACTCCACACTGACATAAACCAGTTACAAATTGGAAATAATAATAGTTGCCTTTGGTGTCCATGCCCGTTTTGCAAATGAGTTGCCTGAATTTTGAAGGGGGAAAAAAAAAGAAGGAAATTATGATTTTTGTTTTTGTTTTTTACAGTGTCATTATTGGGATATATTACCGATTGAGAGAAGACAAATGAAGGGCATGAAGGATTATCTCGATACATCATGAAGCACAATCTTATTTTAAATAGGGATATGTGTTAAACGCATAAACACTTATCAACAAAGATGATGCAGTCTGGCTTATTTCAAAATAAAATAAGTCAATACCATGCAGCACACTGGGTGTCTATGGGTGTCTGTAATACTGACTTCAAACAATTCCAAGCCTGTGGGAATCACAGAGCTCAGAAGAGAAACTTGCCTGCGGTCTTCTTTGTACCACTCAAAATCTGCCCTCGGGACAGCAGAAGCTTCACATTGCAGGACTCCTTTTTGTCCAACTGGAGTACCCGTACTCCTCGCTTTGGAAATGAAGGGAGGATCTATAAAACAAAGTCAAATATCTTTTACAATGGCCACATTTAGAGAAACTAACAACATCGCTTGGTGTTTTAGGTTGCTTCATACTCCAATTTCTGCTCTTTTGATACAACAATGAACATTTTTTACATTGTTTGAACCTTCACTCAACCCGAAACAAACTATTTAGTACATCTTCCAAAGATACAAAGCTGTGTAAAGCATTTTTATAATGCCTTTATAATTAAGTCACAGTTGCTTGTTTTGTAACAGGAAGACAAAACAGTAAAACTAAAAGAAAAGAAAAGTAAATGGTAAGAAACAAAACAATCAGGCTTTATTTGAGGATGTATCTGTCCTGTTTTTTAGCCTATGTCCCCCATAAGTTTCCACCATGAATGTGATGAATGTGTTTTTGACCCTTACAGTTGACTGCGACTTGCACTGTCCTGACATCAGGGCTTGAAATGTCGTTGGAAGCGATGCATTCATACGATCCTGACTGCTCTTTGGTGATGGCTGTCAGCTCCAGATGTTCCCCCTCTGTCACAAATTTATGAGTCCCTGTGAAGAGGGAAAGAAACAGAAGATGAAATGCATTAGTAAATGAGTCCTAGTATTGCTAAGTATGTGAGCTGTACTGATGGAATTTCTACTTCCTAAATTCCAACAAGTCCTCCAAACCATACGATGATACAGGTCTGGAAAATGACCCACAGGTGCGCTTTCAGTCCTCATATCTAAACCACAGAACGTAAGGGTTACGGTTTGAAATACGCCGTTAATGCTGTGAACCATCACAGTTTGGTTATACACAGGTAGAACAAAAACTACTTAGTTAAGTTTAGAAAATGATGGTGATTTGGGTTAAAATTAGACTTTACTTCATATCTGGTTACGCATGTCACACTGAATGTAATCTCGCATTGCCAGACCTTCCTCCACAGAGCTGCTGAGGAAGGTCTGGCTAGTCCACACAGCATTCCTGGATGGGAGAAAAACATGCTCTGGTTGATTGGCATTTCTTTAAACCAATCACATTGTCGTCTTGGGCGGGGCTAAGCTCCGGGCGGAGCCACGGTGCCTCTGCAAAATAGCTTCGGGAAGGAAGTTGTTTTGGTGGAACATGTGTACGTTCAAAGGTTGTTTTAGTCGTGCAACAGAAAACTCAGATTGGACAGATAGTCTAGCTAGCTGTCTGGATTTACCCTGCAGAGATCTGAGGAGCAGTTAACCATAGTCCTCACAAATCCACCAGAGGTTAGAACACCAACACAAAGGAAGAGGAAGGTGACGGACATCCTGCCTTAAAACGAGGGACATCCGGCGGAATTTCCGACGGCACCAAAACAATCCCGAAAAATAAAACATTGATATAGACTACGCTGAATGTGACATGACTCTGTTTGTTCCGTTTGTTCTGTAAAATAAAAATAAAAAAACTTGCCCTTTACTTTTATATGTGAACCTAGTCTCCAGGGTGAAAGTCCTGTGTTTGTTTGACCCATTCACCACCACCTGCCTCCTTACGAGGAACTTGGCGCTCTTGTATTTCCTCAACTTACTTCCTGCTTTGCTCCTGTCAGAACTACTACGTCTGACTACATAGAAACCGTAATATAACTTGTAATTGCTGCTTGAACAAAATCGCGAAATCGTAGTGAATTACAACAGCCTCTAATTGACAGAGGAATAAAGCTGCACCACCACATACGGTATGTTGAGCAGACCATGCAGCCATTACTCTGAAGTGGTTTGTTAAGCCTGATTAACATCTGCAGGGCCAATGTGATCTCATGGGAAGGAGTCTGGGATCGAACCACCAATCCGTCTACCTCCGAGCCACAGCCACCAGCGCACCACCAGCAGGCTTTCTCCAATACGTTTGTTTATAACCGAATACCTGTGTCAGCTGTAGTGTGTGTAATGCTAATTTCAGACTAAGATGATTCACTTTAAGACCTAAAGATGATCTGCTAGTCATCAGTATATAGTATCATTGTGGGCATGATAGCATGTACTGGTCCTAAAGATACAGCATCAGTAAGTGTGCCCGTAAATGCCGTTCACCCCTGAAATGGGTTACACTTTCAAAAACATTTGTTCCCACATTTCCCATAATGTAACCAGACTTTAGTTAGACCCTCCCTGCATAGTAAACACACATGCCATCCATACACAGCATCTTATATTCTTACACCTGTGCTCTCTGAGCTGAAAGTGAGGAAACTCCAGAGTTGCGGAAGACATTATAATATTAATTAAAACAGCCAAAATACTATTGCTCATTTAGGGCTTGACTGTTTGTCAACTTGAAACGTGAAGTGAAAGACTGACCCTTTAGCCTCTGCTATAATTGAATGGTACTGTTGTGCTGGTGGGATGTCAATAGAGGACTACATGACTAATGCAGAAACCATTGGATGCAAAGTCATTTCGATAACATATTAACTGTGAGATAGCCTCCCTCTTCTTTTTATATGTGACATTATGTAAACTTAACAGATGAGGACACTCTTGTGATTATCTGTGTCAAAGACGTTCATTTAAAAAGAACAAGAAATTCAAATCAACAGCCCACTGTTGCAGTCGGCCTCTGATTTGGTTTCAGTTTCCAAATGTCTCCAGAGGGCAGACAGCTCGGGGCATACACTCATTACACAAAGAAAATACACTAATTGCATTGGAACAAGCCCACTTGAGTAACAGCACAAATTACCCCTGACACCAGCAATGTTAAAAGCATGTTTTGGTGACAGAGAGACCTTAAGCTATTGCAGCGTGGGTGGGAAAATGGATAGCAGCACTAATCCCAATCAGTAGAAATGTCAATCCAGCAATATCTCAACATTAGCATAATATTGTGTTTTCCAAATCCTGGCTGGGGATTCACTGAAAAGGTTGTGGGCTACGGATAGT
Source organism: Sander lucioperca (assembly GCF_008315115.2). NCBI lineage: Eukaryota > Metazoa > Chordata > Actinopteri > Perciformes > Percidae > Sander > Sander lucioperca. The sequence continues at coordinate 1,636,856 of NC_050185.1, forward strand.
CGGCTTGTTGCATGTAACCAGGGAACCGCTAGCACAAATGCTGTTGCGTTACTAGTTGGTACTGTGTGAGTGCTTTAATGATGGCCATGGGTGGAAGGACGTTTACTGTCAAATTATAAACTAATTACCTCATTGGCTATGAAGTACACCAGAGTAATACATTGTAGATTGCATTTAAAGTATATTGCATTATTGTTTCTTTAGTAAAATATGCCTCATAAAGCCTAAAATTAAAATGATATCTACGTTGATGGAATAATAATTAGTAAATATTGACTAATGTAATGTATACTTTATTAATCCCGCAAGGGTAAATTACAATGTTTTCACTCTGTTGTTATTACACACATTACACACAGGCCTGAATTACACACACATGCTCAGTACCTCTACATGCACTAATGGAGAGATGTCAGAGTGAGGGAGCTGCCCATGGAAAGGCGCCCCGAGCAGTTGGGGGTTCGGTGCCTTGCTCATGAGCACCTTGGCAGTGCCCAGGAGGTGAACTGGCACCTCTCTAGTTACCAGTCCACCACCATACTTTGGTCCGTATGGGGACTTGAACCAGTAACCCTCCGGTTCCTCAAACCTTCAACTCCCTACTGACTGAGCTATTGCCACCCCCAATAAACTAATTTGGGGATCCAACATATTTCTTCTTTGATGCTTCACATTTTATTCAAACAAATGTCTTCTCAAATCTCAAATGTGTGGTATTTTGGAATCTGTCTAGTCAAACACCAAAGGATGCTTCAAAAAGTAATCTCATTCAATATTCTCTCCAATATTCTATTCAATAGTTGAGCTAGGGTCACAAAGCAGCTGCTAAAAAAAAAAAAAAAAAAAACACGTTTTGGTTTAAAATGTTTTTCTCCTGATTTTGTAATCGTTTTTCCTATTAGAAATGTTAAAAACAGATTCAGTGTTCTGACAGCCGTAAACTCTGCTAGTTTGTGTCACAACACATGAAGGCATGTACCAGTGTGTGTGTGTGTGTGTGTGTGTGTGTGTGTGTGTGTGTGTGTGTGTGTGTGTGTGTGTGTCAGCATCCAAGCAACAGAGCCAGAGTGAATCGAGTACAATCCAAACACCGTTGATTCCTGTTGAGAAACTTGATCAGTTGCCAGAATACACAGCACAATTAACATCATGTAGACATTTACAAAAAGTATCAGATAATGATCAGACACGGTTACATTCAAAGCATAACAATATAAATGTCAATCTAAATTACCCAGATGAATGAATATAAAAAGTCATAATCATCACATATTACTTTGGATGAATGAATATAAAAACAATCACCATCATCATCAACACCCACATCAGTGGTCTTCAGCAATGGCCATAATTCCAGCAGAACATCAGTGTCAGTACAGCATGACTGGATGACTAATAAGAGAGCTATTAAAGTACCGGCTGGCAGCCGGCACAAAAAAAGCATCTAAAAGCACTCAGTGGAGCACCTAAGCAATATTAGCCATCAGCTCATGGCTGCCTGGACGCTGTGTGCAGCTTTTTGTAGAGAGATTACTGCAGTCCAATTAAAAGCGTTGCAATAGAAAAGAACCAAAGACTTGCAGGAAACTATTTGGTACCATGACTGAAAAGCAAGCAGCAGGTGCTCTTTATAAAAGTCTATTACAGGCGATAAAGGGAAAATTGGTGAAAAGTCAAAAAGGTGACCTGAAACCGATAGAAGCTGGCAGGCACCAATTTAAACCTCACAGTAGAAGTAAAGTAAAGGCATTTCATTGTAGTTATTGACAAACTGCTTAACACTATAACCACCAGACCAGAAGGCCAGGAGCGATTCTATCCTTCAGTTTGGCTGATGGAGAGTGATGGAGAGTGTGGTGGAATTTCCAGAAACAGCATGTTGTGGTATGATGAGACTAAAGGGGAAGCTTAGTCAACATCAGGTCATAGGTCAGGGGACCAGAATATTTGGCCAGTCTCTAATAACCAAAACTGTTCATGTATAATTATGTTTGTCTCTACAGATACAGGGAATCTAGGCAGCTGCATGATACGGGAATGTTTTGTCTCAGAACTGTCTCCTTTTGGAGGCCGGAGGGCCAGCCACACTTTGGCATACTTCCCAGAGAGAGATAGGCTGAACTAGGCTTTAGCATCTGTGTTTAGGTGCCGGCAATATCTTTGTTAACCTTAAAGGTTCAGCTAAACATAACACCTCCAGCATGAGTTTAATTGTTCACGTGTCTATAAACAGGAGTGCCTGGGCAGTTGCTCTGTCTCTCTCCCTCCTAAAGGTTGCTTGGTTTGTTTGGACTTTGGTAAAGTTACTTATAAGTGCATGTGAGTGAACATTGGCGTGCAAATGTACGTTCATCGTGCAAATGCATCATTTTGGCTTTAATCGGCACTACTCCTGGCGACTGAAGGGGTGGTGTTTTTGTGAAAAACACCATCAAAAAATAGTTGGTTATTCTATCATTATGACAATATAGGAATGTACAGAATTTGTATTTAGGAAAAGACAGTATAATTCCATTTTTGAATCCCAACGTTGAATGTGATCTTCCAAACATTTGCGTTGACCGCACTTCGAATGAACCAGAGAAAAACTTCTTGTGAAATTAAACAAATATTTGTGTTTAATTGTTTTATTAATTCAAAAGGAGTCAAATGAACCTTATGGGAAATTATGTTTCAGACACAGACAAGGCACCGAATAAAACACAAGCTACCACAGCAGTTGGTTACAGCAGGTGGAAGGCAGTGATATGACTGATGTCTCACGAGAATACAGAGAGGCCTGAATGTCTTATCAAAAGAAAGGAAGAGTGCAAAGAGTTCCACAATTTATTGCCAAGTTTATAGGCCAAGTTAAAATTTAAGCTTAATAAACACAATGTCCCTGTTTGGTTGCTGTTCTTGAAGAATGTGTTTGTGTTTTTATATTGAGCTATATATATTATCTTCTGTGGACCGCAATGCCAATCTGTTGGTTGGGCCACCACTTTGGTTCGGACTGTATATCTCAACAATTCCCGGATGGATTGCCATGAAATTTGGGACGGACATTCATGGTTCTCAGATGATGAATTTTTACAGCTTTAATAGGTTATCCTCTGACTTTTCCTCCAGTGAGGTTGATATTTTTGGTTTTGTGTGAAATACAGTTGTGTTCAGAATAATAGCAGTGTGTTTTAAAAAAGTGAATAATGCTCAAAATCCTTAGAATAGCTTTTAATTCCATAACATCAATGCATTGGGAACACTGCACATTCAATTCCAAATCAAAACATGACCAAAATTGATCAAGTTTGTGTTATACCTTTACAGAAAGTGAAGAAAAAGGAATGTTAGGCTGTTCCATTCCAACCATTATTTCTGAGAACTGCTTCACATCTGTGTTGCATGGAGTCGACCAACTTCTGACACCTGTGAACAGGTATTCCAGCCCAGGACCATTGAACTACATTCCACAATTCCTCTGCATTACTGGGTTCGGCCTCAGAAACAGTATTTTTGATGTCACCCTACAAGTTTTCTATGGGATTGAGGTCTGGGGATTGGGCTGGCCACCATAACAGCAATCTTGTTCATCTGGAACCAAGACTTTGCTCGCTTACTGGTGTGTTTTGGGTCATTGTCTTGTTGAAAGACCCATTTCAAAGGCATTTCCTCTTCAGCATAAGGCAACATGACCTCTTCAAGTATTTTGATGTATTGAAACTAATCCATGATCCCTGGTATGCGATAAATAGGCCCAACACCACAGTATGAGAAACATCCCCATAACATGATTTTTGCACCACCATGCTTTACTGTCTTCACAGTGTACTGTGGCTTGAATTCAGTGCATGGGGGTCGTCGGACAAACTGTCTGCGGCCCCTAGACCCAAAAGAACAATTTTGCTCTCATTACTCCACAGAATGTTGCACCATTTCTCCTTTTCTGTTCAGTACATGTCTTTTGCTTCACATAGCCTTCTTCTGATCGTAACAGTACTCACAGGTAACTTTAAGTCTTTGATTTTCCTGGAGCTGATCATTGGTTGAGCCTTTGCCATTTTGGCTATTCTTTGATCCATTCGAATGGTAGTTGACTGTTTTTTCCCACGTCGTTCAGGCTTTGGATGCCATTTCAAGGCATTTGAAATCATTTTGGCTGAGCAGACTATCATTTTCTGCACTTCTTTATATGTTTTCCCCTCTCCAATCAACTTTTTAATCAAAGTCCGCTGTTCCTCAGAGCAATGTCTGGACCGACCCACTTTGCTGAGTATTTCAGTGTGAAATGCACTATAACCAGCATGCACAACATTTGCTTCCTTCCTTCCTTAAATATTGGCCATAACTGACACCTGTTTCTTCACAGAATCAATCACCTCACTAGTTGAACACAACACTGCTATTATTTTGAACATGCCCCTTTCAATTACAGATTCAGTTACACAGAATGAGCAGCATGCATGTCATGACTGTTGGTCTGTTGGTTTTCTATGACTCTACAACACTTACTAGTAAATTATTTGCCATGTAGAAATATCACTTCTACCAAAAAATTTGATTTATGAGGTTAGTGATGTTAGACTGCTATTATTTTGAACACAACTGCCATGAAATGTTTTAATCTGCATCTTTAGATCTTTGCTGGTTCCCTGACTTTTCATCTAGCCTAAGGGTCAAACTATATTTTTGTCCAATTTTTTAGTTTATCACCAAATTCCTGCAAAACATGTTACACCCCTGTCAGCCTGAGATGTACTTTGTGTTTTGTGCTAATTTGCACATGTTAGCATGCTAACAGGCTAAACTAAGATGGCAGATAGAGTAAATAATACTTGCTAATGTGTTAGCATGCTGATGTTTTGTGTTTTCTGTAAATGCAGCCTCACAGAGCAGGGTTTTCCCTGGGTTTACAGAGCACTTAGGTGCAAATTACATCATACACTCATTTGTATATTAGTGACATCATTGCGCAATTATTTGCATATAGATTAGTGGTTGTCAGTTGCAGCAAGGGGGTGATCACTAAAGCAAAATTTGGGAGGAGGCTTATCACTAAAATAAGAACAGCTAGTCCACCACCAGGAGGTTTACGCCTCCAGGTAGGGTTTGTAACAGTCTATGGTTTGTACCGAAATCAACACTTTTTAGGTACCGACCGAATAAGTCTCTAAAGTATCGAGTATCAAAAAATGCCTCGTCATTTAATACCCATTTTCAATACCTAATGAGGAAATCTCATCAGTGAGCCAATAAGCACGCAGCATGCTTCTACCAAGATCTAATAATGGTTGTGATTGGCTGTCTAATATTACACGTCATAGAGACACACAGGAAAAACTACGTTACACAGAGACGGGACTCACGTGGTAGGAGCTGAAAAATAAATAAAAAAAAAGATTTGTGCCGTAATGTTGTGACTCCTTTTTGTTTTATGAAATGGTATCGAAAATAAGAATTGTTTAGAAAACGGTATCGCAGTCACGGTATTGGTATCGGTACGGGTATCAAATATTTTTGAACAATACCCAGCCCTACCTCCAGGACCCTGAGGCGGGCAGGAAATATTGGGGTCGATCCCTCCCACCGTGGACACAAAACTCTTGAAACAATTTCATCATCAAGTCTGTACACTTAAGCCAAAATTATACTTTCCGCATGGACGCGTGTGTCAACTAGGGTCCGCGTTACGTAAATTTCGTCATCAGTGGGTGTACACTCAGGCTCTGTGCGGACATCTGCATAGGTCAAATTTGCCGACCTCCTTCACAGCCATTGGCAGAAGTAAAGCCTGCTATTTACGGTAGTTCGATTGACTTCTTCCCCATTCTGCGAAGATCTGCCTGCCTCTGATTGGCTAGTACTTGTTGCCTTTTTCACAGAAAGCGGCGCAAAAAAATAATTAATGCTTGAGCGGACTTGGTAGATGATGGCAGACTCCTTAACAAGAACATTTAAAAATGGCATTCATACTAAAAAGGTTGCCGACCCCTGCGAGTCTGCACACCTCAGTGCAGTTCTGTAGGCGCATTTTCCCGCCACAAGCAACAAAAGAAAAAGTGCACCACAAAAGACTGGCAGAGAGACTGCCTGTGATCTGGGCCTGGCATTATACAGTAGCAGCCATCTAAAATTGCCAGCCGGGCCGTGACAGGGCCAGTAGCTGATACCTGATGAGTTCCTGCAATTTTAGATGGCTGCTACAGTATATTATTTTATCCGTCTGTACACAAACTGATCAAACCCCACATTGGCACGTTTACATGTGGAGGCCCATCCATTAGGAGGCTACTGGGCAAACACAGAAACTGAACCAAAGCACAACCTGTAATTACCGTTAACGTCTGCGTGATATTCCACTGGCCTCTATTTGTCATGCCTGTTTAAGTTTGTTTATAGGGGGATGCACACAAAGGTGCATGCAATTGCCAATTGTAATCCAAAGAGTTGGGTTAATTATTAGGCTTAAAAACAAACCACAAAACAGTCTCTCCTTGTAGCAAGCACTTTTTTTTTTTATCTTTGATCAAAAATGTAACCTAAGAACTACTTTGATAAGCTACTTCAAAATAAGAGTAAAGATGTTGAGGCCAAGTCATTGACAATTCAGCGTGAGACATACAGTAATTAGCCAGGGACACAACATAACATGCCACAGCTTTAAATAGCATACGAGTCACCACCTGATGTAGCCTATGAGAACAAGTCACTGTAAACTCTACATTCATTACATTAAAACTTTCATCCAGTGTTCCTTTCTTCACGGGGAGGGAGGTACAGCTTTGACAAGCTGCGCCCGCCCCCCCCCCCCCCCCCCACTCCCCCCCCATGTCATTGTCAGCATCATTATGAAGCAGCAGCATCCTCAAACACAACAGGCAGATTCATCTTAAGGTTGATTTCTGCCTATTTTAGTGCAGGATACAGAGCTCAATACAGACGGTGCATGAGGGTGCGTGTGCATGTGTGTGCGTGCGTGTGTGTGTGTGTGTGTGTGTGTGTGTGTGTGTGTGTGTGTGTGTGGTGGTCCTTTTCAGAATACAAGAATGTGGGACAGGAAGTTATTTGCCTGAAAAAGACACTCAAAAACACTTGATGTGAAGCAGTGTGTCTGTGCTGACAGCAGCCAGCAGGTAATTGCAGAGTTTCCTGGTTTCTAACCATTCCAGAGCCCCGTGGTCATTCTCTAAGCTGAATTCTGTACCCAAGCAGACGCTATTTGAAACAGTCTACGGTCCATTTGATGGCTGGACGCTCCAGCTGCCCGCAAAGCACGGTGACTCCCTCAGGACTGGTTTCCTGCTGACACCGGCCACTGGCCTTTTTCCTCTTCTCCCTCACCTTGCCGTCACGTCCCACTACTCCTCTGCCTGAGGCGTCAGTCTGGGTGTTGAAGGGCACACTAAAGTTTAGTTGCATCTGCCATAATTTTTTATCTTTTTTTTTGATGACCTTCTTGGACCACCTTCACTCTCCTTCCATTGCTCCCCCCCTGGGAGGGAAAACACTGCTACAATATGGAGGCCAGAGTGGCCATATCCTCTGGCACTGTTTGGTCTCGAAGGAGGTGCCTGGGCACAGGCAATCCTCTTAAAGCCCCTTCCGCTTGCTCATGCACTGCAAGCACATTCCCCAAGATTACACAATGGTTATGTCATTTTCTTCTTGTGTGTTTAGAGCATTTCTCACACTGAATGTAGAGACACAGCAGAAGAATAGTTATCCCAGTCGCAGATGTGACAGTGTCGGGACAAAAGGCTTTTCAGAGCACCATTGTACTTACAAATAAAGACGTTTCAGGTGCTGAAGACCTTCGGTCAGCAACAAAAACAGTTAAAAAATAGTCTTTAAAAGCAACTCAAAAATAACTTAAATGAAAATCTTTATCTCCACGGAGATAAAACCCCTTTTTCTTTTCCACTGACGGAGCCACATAATTGGCAGCATTGATGCTGAGCAGCAGCTTGTGCTCAGACGGTGGACATGATCAGTCCGGGAGGAGGCACCGTAATGAAAAGGCAAGATGGCTTAAATTGTAGGCCTACTGATGCTTTGTGAGTTCGCTGTGAGCCATGTTTGCTCTTGCTCCTATCCTCTGCATGTTGCACGGCATAATGACTATTGCACTGAAGATAGGACATGGGCGTGACGTCTCCGCCCAATGTCCCATGAGGCAGTCACTATGTCAGACTAGACTGACATATTGTCAAAAAATCTTGCTGTGTCTTGGACAGAAGAGTGGCAACACTACAAGTATGACATTGACCGGCCCCCAGACCGATTATCACGTGCTATCGTGAAGATCACGCTCTAGTTCATAGTTCGATGCTTTTGGTGGAGCAGCAGCCTCTCAAAAACTCACCAAAATCTTTTAAACTGACCGTTCGATCTGAAATAAATACAGATTCAGCAAATGCATGGCCTATATTTCTTGCTTAAATGTTTTCAGAAACACGCTTCGGTGAACTATTTTCGTAAAATAAGAGAACGTATTCCGAACAAGCCGTCATTATGGTCTGTTTTGAAATCTGGGAGCCCCACATGTAGCATGCAGCCATCGTGATTGTAGGAGGGTGTAGCCTCTTTCTTTGCTTGTCAGTGGTCAAAGTGAAGAGAAACAGATAACTGCTAGAGGCTAGCCCGCTAGCGTGCATGCTGGGAAGCGGGGCGATCCCTGCCGTGAACAAAGCCTATATGGGCACTTTGTGAATCTTTCCTCCACCAGAGAGTAGTGTTAATTTTGTCACCTATTTTTAATTTAGTCTTAGTCTTATGCCAAATGATCTTGTTAGTTTTAGTCATATTTAGTCATTCACATTTTTTTTTTTGTCAAGTTTTAGTCCACTAAAAGTCTCGTCATTTTAGTCTAGTTTTAGTCAAAAGAGAACTCAAGGTATCTTAGTCAAGTTTTAGTCAAAACATTTTAGTCTTTTTTTAAATAAATTATTTCTGAGATTATTTCTGATAAACATTTCAGTCAAATAGTGTTTCACACATCTCACATATTGGTTAAATGTCATAATTACCTGACAAAATACACTTGTTGAATGATTTTTGTTGAATGCAACTTTGTTAAACACGTCTGGTTTTATATCGAGCCTCTTCCTTCATGCAAATGCAATCGTACACAGACACATGTTAGATAAGCGCCAGGGCTCCTGGGCTCTACAGCACGTTGTTTTGTTGCCAGCGGTTGCATACATTTCTCTGGCCGTTCTGCAAGCTGTTTAAGAGCGGCTTCACCAGCAGGCTAAGCCTGTCTCCTTCCTTTGCCCAGGGCCGGAGCATATCACTACGCGCTGCAGTGGCTTCTCCAGCAGGCTGAACCGGGCTTCCTCCCTCCCTCCCTCCCCTGCTCGGGCCACATCGCTACCTGGATGTGTGACGGCTAGACAAAAAAAAGGGGACACGCCGAAATCTATAGATGAGCCGCAGTCGCTCCAATGGGCCCTGCACTCGTTCTATCTCATGTTGAAAAAGTAGAGACGATTGTAGATGAAAATGAAGAGAGATTTTATCTTAGTTTTTATTTTATGCAAAACATTTTAGCCTCATCTTTTTTTGTCAACAATAATCTATGTTAATTTAGTCTTAGTCAGCGTTTTTGGACATTGGTGCAGTCTCATCATCGTAAAATGAAAAAATGGAAAAAAAGGTCGTTGACGAACATATTTAGTCTCATCTTGTCTGACAAAATTACCACTACCAGACAGCAGCCGTAGGGTCTCTCCTTTTTCGCGAGATATGTTTACATACTGTATGTGCGCCAGAGAGGCAGAGAGCACTCTCTCTTCCTATTGGTCAATGTCAAGGAACACGTCGTAGAACATGTCACACTAGGCGGAAAAAGACAAAACAATTTCTGACATGCTAGACTTTCTGCGTCGTGGTCGTGAAGCTTCCCAGACGTTAGATCTCTGATCTTTGATGATGCCACACTACAAGAGGTGAAGACACACGTTTGTCGGTCCCGACCCTCATTATCGGGCACGGGACGTTGAACGTTTTGCGTTGAACGCGTTGTCGGGTCAAAATCGGGGCTGAATTTGTTGTTGGTTGTCCATATGTTATTTCTAGTAAAATGTAAATGAGAAAAGAATAAATAAAATAAAAATAATAATAATTTGCATTACACTCACAATATCTCCTTATGCTCAATCCCTACTCCTATACATTAGCCATTTTGACCAGTACTTGTAAAATGTATCCATGTTTAATCGTAGAGAGAAGGTCAGCTTTTCCATATCATATATATATGACTTACAATCACTATCCACTCCTCTTTTGTTGGTGGACTCTCATGCAGCCATTTCTTAGTTATTGTTGAACTGTACTGTTGTATTGTAGAACTAACAATACATTGAGTAAGTATTTGTCTTGAGTATTAAGATTAGTTGCTATGTTTCCTAAATATATAGTACTGAAACTGTACTCCGTCTCGAATCCCAGTACCAATTTTATTTCATTGACTATCTCTAACCAAAAAGGCTGAATCGTTGGACATTTCCAGAATATGTGAAAGTAATCCGCCATAGAAGCATTACATTGTCTCCAACAGAATGTAGATTCTGGTTTACCATTCTGTAAATACTTTCTTTTGGGAGTAATAAAGAATCTTATGATATTCTTCCATGAGAATTCTCTCCATTGACCTGAACTGGTGGTAGTATACTGTGTTTTGCAAATGTTTAACCACTCATCATCAGATAAAATTATGTTTGCTTCCTTCTCCCATTTATCTTTCACATATAATGTAGAGTGATTTTTAGAAGATTGTATACTTGAATATATTCTTGATATCAGTTTCTTGTGAGTCCCACCCTTATATGCATCAATAAAAATATTGATCATATTAATTTCCATTTTATCGTTATTTTTAATATTTTTATTATAATGGTTCCTAAGCTGTAAATATCTAAAGAAATCTTGTTTTTCTAAAATGTAGGTGTCAGTAAGATGTTGGAAGCTCTTTAAACCTGTGTTGGCTGAGATTGTACAATATGATGTAATGCCTTTCAACGTCCATTGTTTAAACCTTGAATCTAACTGTGCCGGTTTAAAATCATTGTCATAGGCCACCCATCTTAACAACCGTGCTTGTTTCTCAAGCTTAAAAGTTTTACATTCCTTGAACCAAATATTGAGAGGAACCATCGTCCAATGAATGAGTATTTAATCCTAATGGTTTTGTCCCCCAATAAGGAGGGGAGGGGAATGCCCAGCTGGCTAAATTCTAATTCTTTCCATCTTGCTTCATACTCATTATTACACCAACAAACTAGATATTTCCGCTGTGCCGCTTTGTAGTAATCTTCCAAACAAGGAAGAGACAGTCCACCTCTCTCCTTTGATAATTGTAATGTTTTAAGTCTGACCCTAGGTTTCTGATTTTTCCATATGAATCTAGAGATCATTCGGTTCCAGTCATTAAACTGTTTTTTCGGAATCTCTACAGGCAGCGATTGAAATAGAAACAGTAATCGTGGTAGAACGTTCATTCTTATGCTTTCAATTCTATTATATAAACCAAGGGGTAAGGGCATCTGTCCAAATCTGCTTTTAGTTCTTTAGTTATGGGTTCATAATTTATAGTGTAAATTTTAGTCATATTTTTTGGTATGATAACTCCTAAGTATTTAATATTAGTTTTCCACTTAAAATTATATTTATTACGTATGTTCTCCTGTGGTGAATAATTAAAAGAGAGGGCTTGAGTTTTGTCCAAATTTAATCTATATCCTGAGTACCAACCAAACTGCTCAAGGCATGACATAAGTTCAGGTAAACTGGAGTCGGGGTCAGAGATTGTCATAAGAATATCATCTGCATATAGACATATTTTGTGTTCATTTCCTTTAAATTGGAATACTGGTATTTCTACATCTTCTCTAATTGCTTGAGCAAGTGGCTCTATGAATAGTGCAAAAAGTGTGGGACTTAAAGGGCATCCCTGGCGACATCCCCATGGAATCAAAAGCCTTTTCGGCATCGAGGCTAATTACCAGAGATTTAGAGTTACTTTTGCTTAAGCTATCAATCAAAAATAATGCCCGTCTCACATTATCTTGTGTCTGCCTGTTTTTCACAAATCCTGTTTGGTCGGTATCAATCAATTCAGGAATTATATTTTCTAGTCTTTTTGCAATCATCGAAGCATATAATCTGTATGACATCCCTGTTTTAAACCTGTCTCTCTCTGCTGCTCAGTTGTCATTTCAGGCTAAGAGCACAACCCTCCTCCTCCCCTTGCTCCTCCGGTCTTCATCTTGCACAGCTCCTGGTTCCTCCTCCGGCAGGACTGCCATCGGCTCCTCGGTTCGGTATTCGGGTTCCTCACACCACCATCAGTGTCTAGACTCCATCGGGGGATCAGCTTCTGGCTTTCTAACCCCCTATATATATATATATATATATATATAAATCATTTCATAATGATGGAGTCTAATCTCCAAAGACTGTACATGTCATATCATGCATTCGTACAATAAATCTTTGCATATCTGCAACAAAGTCTCTCCTGATTGAAATACTTTCAGGTGGAGTCCAAGACCTGGTGACATCACAGTTGGGTGGTAACAGGGCAGAGCCAATTCTGACATTAAAACAGGTTTGATGCTGCTGTTCAGCCTGGTGTTTAGTTACTCTTTAAAATTGACTATTTGAAATAAAGTCTGGTTAAAATTCAATGTCAAACCACTGCGCTCCTTATTTACTCCAGCAGAAAGTGCCTGTCTTGTGGAATAATTCAACAGTTACAGGGACATTTAATAATATTAATGGACAGGTGAATCAAAGTCAGGCTCAGGATAGTTTCTTTGGGCAAATTAAACTAAGCGACATGTCCTTACTGCAGGTTAGTGTTTCCTCATCATTGTTTGTGCCACAACATTATTAGAAAAACACAAATTCTGAGGCAGGATTTTTCTCTTTTTTGTCATTTCGTGCAACTGCAGGTGTTACGATAGCCTGGAGTAGGGTGACTTTTTGTTCTTAAAATCCTTTCTAATTCGCAATAGACTTCTTTCTAATGTCTTTCTAATTCTAAATCAAGAGTGACTTAATACTACGGACCAGTCTAAAGTCTCTCTTCGTGTCCCGTCAGTGATTATTATATTTTTTTGTTTACAGTATAACAGCCTCCGTGTCAAATTCCACCAGCTGAACCATTTGTAACAACTATTTTCTGTCATATCTATAAAGGTCAGGTACTCCTTTCCATCTGCTGCTGAAAAAAATCCTAGAGGGAACACTGGTGGTACAATGTCTGATGTTCATATTCAGGGTGCGATTTGTGAATAAAGCAGAGGGGGGGGGGGTTCTGGCTAAACTCCACTACCACGGCCCCTGAAAGGACCGTCATCTGGTGGTGTCTGTAGCCGGCTCACAGTCACCTGTTGGCGGCTGAACAACTGCCGCTGGTAGCTGGCGTCCTGGAGCTCTGTAGAGGCTAAATACAACCAGCAGCTGCTGCTCAGACTTTACCGTTCTCTGACACTATAGACTGTTCACGTTACAGCACTTTACTTAGTTTAAAATACTTCTATATTAGGTATATAATATATGGTCTATTGGTGAAGTAGCATTGATCACTTTGATGGGGGGGTGGAGGTACATTTTGTACCCACCGGGGATAAAAATAATTCAGCAGAGGCAGGGATAAGTAGACCAGAAAGGGGGAATTCCCACGCATCCCACGCAGCATTAATTAATAAATAGTATATATATTTATTTAATTGGTTGTTAGCAGTAAAATAAATATGAACTGAAGTTTGAATTAACTATCACTTTACCATTTATTATTGATGGTTAGTTAGTATAACCATCAAAGTGTTCCAGATTAATTTAAGAAAGAGCATTTCAAATCATTTTAATTATGCAAAACACAAATAGTTTTTGAGCCTGGTCAAAATATGAAAAATGACATGTGAGCCCTGTGAAAAAGATGGAGACCATCACTGTGTATTTATGAAATCTACAAACATATATTGTCACAAAAATGTGCTGTCAGAAGGAGTGTTTCTCCTGCTCTAACGGGTGCCAATCTGTTCCTGTTCTTACCCCAGAGCCTGCCATTAGCAAACCAAACCACTGATATTCTTGCAGTAAAATGTCTCAACAAGAAGGGTAATAAATAATAGTTACAAAAGCTCTCTGCTTGTCTTATAAACTGGTGTCTTACACCGTGGACAGGAGGAATAATACCAGCTGTCAAAGCATCATGCTAAATGTTCACTGGTATCACATATACAATATTACAGCGAGACAATAACAGGCAGCTGGGTGTCTTATTCAAATGGAAAAATGTGTTGTGTATATTTAGGGAAGCAGAAACTAACAGTGGATTTAATGTGACATCTATGTAAACAAAAAACAAAACGACTCATAATGAGATGGATAATGTTTGCCTTAACTAAGTTTTGGATTAAAATTGTAATCCATTGTTTTCTCAATGGGGAACAGTCTTACATCCTGCTGCATTGGAAAATTAGCTTTGTCACATTGCTGATGCTTTGGACTGTAATACATTTGGAGATTGTGGAAAATTGCCCCAATACAGTTATCACATGCATGTATGTGCTGATGAATATTTGTCTATCACTAAGACTTTATGCTGCGTAACAAAGTAGCAATAACAGATGGGTGCATTTCATTTGGAAACAACAGTGGGTGACGGTGAGGTGTAGATATGCACAGATTCAGATTTGCATTAGCCATTAAAAGGGGCATTGACCACTGCCAAGAAGAAATTGATCTGATGCTATCAGGAAATCAATTCACCCATGAGACTGTATCAGTGCTGCTTCCACAATCAAGTAAGGCCTGCGCAGGACTGTCAGGAGTGGTTTGTCTGGGTTCAATTCTGCAAGACTAAGAAATATTTAGGAAATAATCAATTTAAACATGAATTCACCAATGCTAATGTACATTACAGTACAAAGCCCATCTGCCTAGCATGTAACTACAATACACTAATGGCGTTTTTCCATTACATGGTACCTGCTCGACTCGCCTCGACTCTACTCGCCTTTTTGGGTTTTCCATGATGAAAAAAAGTCCCTGGTACCTGCTAACAGGTACTTCTTTTAGTATCACCTCCGTCGAGGTTCCAAGCGAGCTGAGGCGATACCAAAAGGTGACGTGAAAACCTGCAGACTCCTGATTGGTCAGAGAGAATCGTCACTAATGATTGCGTCATCACTGCTAGCGACAGATGGGGGTGTCCTGAACAAACCCAACATGTTTAAATAGTTTAGCTGCCTCCAGCTTCTTATGAAAATAAATGTGTCTTCTGGCAAACAGCCACATGCCGGTCACGGCAGTTTCCTGCGGCGTCGCTATGACGACCAGCCACACTCGCCTCACGCATGAGGCTATACTAAATCTGGCAATGGAAAAAGGAGGACGGGGCACCGCGACCGAGCCGAGCTGGTACTAGCAGTGGGTAAGCACCATAACGTGCTATCGGACAAATAGTCTCCTACTAGTCCCCACAGCATTCTGGGATGGGAGAAAAACTTGGTTTAAACACCGGACGGAGCCACGGTGCCTATGCTAAATAGCTTTGGGAAGGAACTTGTTTTAGTGGAACATGTGTACGATAAAAAGTTGTTTTAGTCTCGCAACAGAACTATTATTTTAATAGCTAAGTATTCCATGCACAAAATAAATTATGTATAAAGGCTTTAGGCCGGCAACACGTTGTTTTGGGCCCAGTTTATTATGCAACTTAATTTTATACAATATATGTAGTAGGGGGTCCTTGTTCCGTCTATCTCTCAGTTAAGGGGTCCTTGGCTTAAAGAACGTTGAAGACCCCTGATCTAAATCACATTTGTGTGGCAAATCTGCAGAAAGGTTTTATATGTTAAGGTCATTTTGTGTTCTACTTCATGCTTCATGTAAATGTAGTCCCTGCACACATGAATATTACCAGCCCCTACTTAATATCATATTAAATACTGCTCCTATGGTTAGACAACATGTTGAGGGTTTCAGAGAGTATGTACATATTTATTGTATGTCACTTTAATATGTATGTTTTGTGTTAATGAAAAGCAAACTAGGTACTGAGCCAATGTTTTGATGCATTTATGAGGAAGAATTATGGCCTTTAGAAGTCAGTATCAACATTTTAAAATGCAGCCTGTGTACTGTGGAAGGTGAAGAAAAACATTGCTATACAAATATGTAAGCCTGACTGTACAATCAACATCTGTAGGAATTTGTACACTGACTATCCACATGTGTAACATGGCTTGATAGAAAGAATAAGGCCAAAGAAATATTGGTTTAAATATTCACTTTTAAAGCTTTAGGAGGCTCACATCACTTGCCCCAATGTGTTTTATTTTGCCAGAGCTGTGATTCCTGATATCTCTACAACTGAGGGGGCAATTGTAGTTAGAATGCCCCTCGATTATGAGAAAAAGACCAGAATTGTCCTTCCAGCTTTCCCAAACACAGTCAACAAAGTTAATATTGCTAAGACTGCTCTTCAAAGACATCAGCCCAAGGCTTGTTCTGCCTGTTTGATCCCGCTATCAGAGCCACAGATTGAATGTTTGCTCTCTAATATTTTGTCATATCCTAAAGTCTTTATAATATCACATTACACACTTATCTTGTTTTCACACTGAGCAGCAGCTGGCATCAGAATATTTCTATCAGAGTACCTATGTTATATTTAGCAGGCAGCAGCATAATGTGTGCAGACCTTTTACAGAAACAACACATGAGCACGCCTTTTAAAAAAAAAATGTAATCCCCTTTGACATCCATTGTAATTTACTAAATTGAAATGTGTAACTGCAGGCATTAACTACGCCCTGAAGCAGCCTGAGGAGCTCCCCCTGGGTAAACTAACAGTCAGCAAAGTTGTCACCTTTTCACCAGAAAATGCATCGTAATATATTATGCAAAGGCTGTTTTGTCAGCTGAAAGGTGAAGAAGATGTCTGCCTTCTGTTCCCGCTATCCATTTAATTCCTGTATGACTTGTGCCATATGCCCTTTAAAGCTCGAATGGTCGTTTAGCATGCACCCTCACTACTAACCACCTTCACTCAATTACCATCTGTCGGCGTGGACAGGGACTGGCTCAGTTTCACCTGACTTTGGAAACAAAAAGTTATGTGATGATGTTAAATGCCTTTTAGTGCAGCCTGTTCTTATGAACAATTCGTTCAAAAAGCTATGAAAACGAGAAAAACGTGCTCTGGTTTATTGGCATTTTCTTTAAACCAATCACAATCGTCTTGGGGTGGCGCTAAGCCCCAGACACAATGACAGTGCTGCTGCAAAATAGCCTCAGGAAGGAACTTGTTTTGGTGGAACATGTGTACATTTTAGTTGTGCGAGAGAAAACTCAGATTGGACAGATAGTCTAGCTAGCTGTCTGGATTTACCCTGCAGAGATCTGAGGAGCAGTTAACCATAGTCCTCACAAATCCACCAGAGGTTAGAACGCCAACACAGAGAAAGAGGAAGGGGACGGACATCTGGCCAAACCTGAACAATCCCCGAAATGGAACGTCGTGGATATTGACAAAGTGGTGATTGATGGTTCATTAACAATAATAAGCCCATGGAAGAGATCAGCCGATTTTGCCAGGGCTTCAGCCCCGAATGATTTGAGTGTAGCCCCGAATGTATTTTGAAAAGTTGACTGACAAATATGAAACCGGTAGCCTGGATGCCAGCCGAACTTAGCCCCGCCCAGGGCGTAGCAGGGTGTTGCTACTGTATAACAGTGAAAACACACCGGGCGCCCGCAAAGTCGTAGATACGTGCCTGATCACCTGGCCATTCATACCGGACGCTTATTTCTCCGCGCCGGTCACAAAGTGATCCCTCCCCTCTCGGCTCTCTCTCTCTCTCTCTCTCCAATAGTAAGAGACAGGATGACTGGGGAAAACTGTGGTAATTGTAGCTTATATGTGGCTGTGTGTGTGTGTGTGTGTGTGTGTGTGTGTATGTGTGTCTCTCTCTCTCTCTCTCTCTCTCTCTCTGTCTCTCTCTGAGAACTCAAGACTACCAAAATCACCATGAACCTACAGTGAGAACTCGCCCGCTCAACACGGGTAGGAGAGACTAGAAGACTGCCGCCGCCAGCAGATCAGAAAGCCAATGACGTGTTGTCGCCATAGCGACTACAAGCAACGGTGATTAGACTGTGTTGAAAGCACAACTTTTCAAGCTGAAGCCAAGAAGCGCTCTACCATCAGGCTATTCAAGTCATTCATTCAAGTTAAAGTGGTGTGACAAGTGGTTCAACTTGGAAATTGCAACTAAGGACTCCGCTCTATTAACCTTGCATTACAGTGCTTAGCCTACATGTTTAGGGATGAATCTAATGTGCTGGTGTTTCTGGTTGTTACATGCTACAAGGTGTAAAGGGGAATCTAACTCCATAAGGGAACAAATACATTTTGAGTATAAGGTGAAAGAAAAGGACAACATAAGTTTAAGTACTCCTCCACGACTCTAAATGGGATGAGTTATATTTTGAATGTGCACAAAGTTTTGAACATGAGCAGAAATCTTGCTCAAACACATCTGAAATATTACAGTCCAGGGGTTTATTAATTCATTAAAATGAATTAATGTATCATTGAGGTGAACAATTGTCATATGCACATTTAAGGAGGTTACTTCCCCAACAAAAGAAGCAAAAGAGGAGGGAAGAGTAAATGATGCCTATGTGTGCTGACTTAGATATAATTAGAAAAGTCGATCCAAAGGAGAATAATAGTTGGAAGCAATACAGAATGCCTGAGAGCCTTACTGCTAAATATTCCATTATGTTTTTATATTTTGAATTGAACTATGTTTCCCTTTACATAAAGATATTTCCAGCATAAATTGATTCAGAAAAAGGTAGAAATAGGTGCATACAAATTCACCTGAATGCAGGAAATGAAGTGTTTAATGTTAAACATTTTCAAATGTTGGTGCCATCTAACTAACATCTACAAACTGGGCAGCTAAAATGAACATACACTGGCTTTTAACAAGCTGGGCAAGCCAATTGCTATTTTGCATTGCATTCAGTTTATTTAAATGTCCTCGGGCTAAGCCCCGAACCTCCTCAGGTCCTAGAAACGCCCCTGGAAGAGATGACTCTTCTGGTTTGAAACAACAGAAGTAGAAGCTGTGGCTGTGTGTGAGATAGTTGCTACACATCATATGACAGCTGAACTCTTGTCTCTAGAGGGGTTCCTATACTGCTGCTTTGTTTTAGTCTCAGAGGGTACACTACGGCTTCACCTGGCCCTGACTGCACTCACGGAGTACACTGCTGGTGAATGTAACCACTGATCCGTGGCCTTTGACCACAGACTGCACACTCACTCCGCTCCTCAGGTAGTGTGTTTCACTTTCTCTCCATCCACCGTGTCCTCTTATTGAAAGACATTTTCACTCGCAACTCGTCAAATGCTGATCTTTTTCAGAGGACCTTGGTGTCATTTTTCAACATGCAGGGTAAAAGGGTAAGGAAAAAGGTTGGGGGAGGGGTTAAAAGATGTACGTTTAAGTGAGACACGGGCAGCGGTGGAATATGGTGAAGTGCATTTACTCAAGTACTGTACTTAAATAAAAAAATGTAGGTACTTGTAGTCTTTTCTTTTCATGCCATTTTCTACTTCTACTCCGCTACATTTCAGAGAGAAATATTGTACTCTTTACTCCACTACATTCATCTAACAGCTTTAGTTACTAGTTACTTTACACATTAAGATTTCTGCACACAAAACACATGTAGTTTATAAAATCTGATGTTTTATTCTAAAGTAAACTAGCCAACAATATAACAGCTACAAGTCCAGCTGAGATGATTAGACCATTAAACACACAACTGGTTGGATCCTTTACACTTTCTACAATGGGAGGTTTTTTCTGCATTGAGTACTTTTACTTTTAATACTTGAAGTACATTTACCTGATGATACTTACAGACTTACTTAACATTTTCAATGCAGGGCTTTCACTTGTAACATTACACAGTATTTTTACAGTGTGGTATTAGTACTTTTACTTAAGTAAAGGATCTGAATACTTCTTCCACCACAGCACGTGGGACAAGAACAGGACATGAACCCCGGTCTCCTGGGTGAAAGTCCTGTGATGTTTGACCCATCCACCCCCCCCAGACTGCCTCCTTATCCGGAGGTTGGTCTTTCATTCTACCCCCTACCATTATTGCACTGCCCGGTGCGTTCCATACAGACGCTAAAGGGTGCTTTGTGTGTCGGGATCTGACGCTGAGAGACACTGACCAAGCGTCAACATTTTACGAGGTGGGAGTGAGAACGGCTTGCTTATTGCACTGTAAGCTCTGCAAGGTAAACCACTGCTGCCCCCCCTGCTGAAGCAGCTTGTTTTTGCTTTGTTGTCATATTTCTCAGGCTGTCCCACCTGCTCTAACATGCATACACTATTTACATCTCTTTGACTTTTCTGGAAAACTTCGTTAGTTTTGCTGAAGCAAAACACAGCTAAATTATTATTCATGTATTCCTAATCACTGGAGAAAAGAAATGTTCTCAGTAAAAATCTGACTTTTTAATGTGTACTCTGGGTTGTCAGTTTTATATCAGCTGAATCCCTGCTTGTCATCAGCAGTTTGAAGTGAAGCATTTGCTGTGTGCAGCATGCTGGATCTGAGATATGTATTTTTGCTGGAATTTAGGCAACATACATATGAGTATGTTCTTTTTTTAGTTGGGAAGCCGGGGAGGGATCATGGCCTTGCCCAGGGACATGCACAGACATTATGGGGGGCAGGGCCTCAAGCGAAAAAAAGGGCACTTCTCATAACACATACGTAACTCATCTGAGTTGTGTTCTCTCTTGTGTGTTGCTTCTGGTTTTAACCATGCATTTAGCGATTTGCTACTGTTAGCTGTTCCCTGGCGCTCCTTCTCCTTCTTTTACTGAATCCTTTTTTTTGGCATTATGCTGCCTGCAGGCATAATTAAAATGAATTGTTTAGGGAGAGAGGGAGGTAATCGGAACTCAACAAAATCTAATCTCCTGATCTGATATTTTGATTTTGATTTCAATGAATGTATTTGTTTGACAGGGACGCTGTGTGCAAACAGGAACATATATACAGTATGTTCATAAAAAAAAGAGAACCCCAGGAAAAGGGCACTGTCTTTCTCTCATTTAAGAAAAAGGGCAGGGGCTCAAGCCCCCTTTGATGTCTATGTGTGCCCGTGCCAGGCCTTGCCACTGCACTTTCAATCAATCAATCAATCAATCAATCAATCAATCATTGAAGGTATAGTAAGTGATGTTAATCTAATACAGTTGTTGTCAAATTCAGGCAATATCTCGTCACGGTCACCTCTAAAAAAAATCCAGAGCATCCGGAGAAGGGTCTGGCTAGTCGTCACGGCTTTCCTGGATGGGAGAAAAACGTGCTCTGGTTTATTGGCATTTCTTTAAACCAATCACAATCGTCTTGGGGCGGCGCTATGCAGTGGTGTAGTCTAATGTATTGTAGTGGGTATACTGTACTGTATATACAGTATACAGTGTACTGTATATACAGTATACGTATATTGGCCAGAATCTGCCTTTGGGGGAGGGGGGGCATATCATAGTGGGGGGTCTGGGTATCCTCTCCCAGGGAAGTTTTTAGCATCAACGACTTAATTTCCTGTATTTGGATACACTGTTATGCACCAATTTACGGTGGAAATACCTTTATTTAGCCTATGTGAAGAAGAAAAAACACAGATGACAATTCAAAATATATCAAAACTTTAATGGTAAGTATGTCGTTGCATGTCATTGGGCATTTTTAAGTGGCTATATGGAAATCCTGGAGCTTTCTTAGTGGGTATACTGCGTATACCTGCGTATCACGTAGACTACACCACTACAGGACGGAGCCACGGTGCCTCTGCAAAATATCCTCAGGAAGGAACTTGTTTTGGTAGAACGTGTACATTCAAAAGTAGTTTTAGTCATGCAACAGAAAACTCAGATTGGACAGATAGTCTAGCTAGCTGTCTGGATTTACCCTGCAGAGATCTGAGGAGCAGTTAACCATAGTCCTCAGAAATCCACCAGAGGTTAGAACGCCAACACAAAGGAAGAGGAAGGTGACGGACATCCGGCAGAAATGAAAGACATCCGTTGGAATTTCTGGTGGCACCTGAACAAAGCCAGGAAATGAAACGTTGTGGATATAGACTAGTGTCTGACTCAGTTGTACACACTGTCCTGTCCAACTTCTATCTGTGGACATGATGTTAACGCTGTTTTATGCACAAAAAACAGCGTGATCCGTTGTTATCAACTGGTATTGCTAACTAAGGCTAACCTGACTAGAGCTAACCCCACAATGAAAAATCTGACTTGTAAAGGGAACACATTCAACTGGGGTGTGACATCATTCCCAGCTCTGGCTTCCAAGTTCTGGGGTTAATGGCACGCAATATTATTCATCACAAAAACAACGAGAAAAAAAAAGGTTTTCCGGACTGTTCTGTGATCTGAAGTCATGTCTGTGGCCTCTCCCCTGTCCTCTGCTTCTGATCCAGTGTGTTCAGATAGTCATCCCCTCCCTCACACAGCCCCACACTTTATTGTTAATTAATGCTGACATGCTACAGGGTAACATTCAAGCAATTATTAAATTCCCCAGTGCAAATGATTTCATAACAAACCACTGACCATCATTGTTGACAACACCTCTAATTGCGATATGAAATCATCCCTGGATGAGATGCCCAGAATAGGCTTCCCAAAGACAATTGTGACTTCTCTGTAAGCAGACTAATTAAGAGACTGCTGACATTTGATAAGAAACCATCTAGAGTGGAAAAGAATGGCAGTGCATGAGGGATATTTAGTGCCCTTCTGAGCAGCAGAGGAACTAAACATCCTCATCGCTGGATAGAAGCAACATACAAATGTATCCTAAAATGTGCAAACCACCTTTCAACATACCCAACAAGATATGATTAGCATTCAGAATGTCAAATGTGAAGTCTTAAAATAAAACACCTTAATTCATTATAATTCAGAAACATTAGGAAAAAAGCTAAAATGTTTAGGGACACCACAAATTACAAATTTCAGTTTACACTCTGTTTTTGTTAGAAATCACTACACACAGGCCTGAAATACACACACACATGCTCAGGACCTATTCATGCACTAATGGAGAGATGTCAGAGTGCGTGGGCTGCCAGTGCTGGACCAGCGCCCTGAGCGATTGGGGGGGTACGGTGCCTTGCTAAAGAGTACCTTGGCAGTGCCCAGGAGGTGAACTGGCATCTCTCCAGCGACTCCGTACTTTGGTCTGTACAGGGACTTGATACCAGAACTTTTTTAAAGATAAGGTGGGTCATTGTAGAATATTATTTTCACTGGTAATACTAACACATTTGTGTAAAAACAGTATCATTTGTCAGAAAACAATTTGTTGTGGAACATTATGGATGACATGTCATTCTCAAAATGAATATGAGGCATTTTATATACAAGCCCTTTTGGCCGAAGATTTATGCACTGCGATAAAACTACTTCTCCTCCTGCCATCCCCTATATTTTATCATTTATTAGGGGAACTGGTATTTATATGATCCTTCTACTAATAAACCAGATTATGTACATTAATATAAAGATTTGCTGCAATATCTAATGAGATCATTTGCTTGCGAGTTGGTCGTGTAAAACATGACGTTTCTATCATCTCTTGTTGTAAGTTATTTTTACAGGAATAGCAATGCTGCAAACATATTTAATATACATAATCAGCTGTAATACAGCCACAGTAGAGGTAATGTTGCTGAGTCAATGGAAAGTGATTATAGTGAACAATTCTGGACATGATTGTGTGTAAAAATGCTAACACACAGAACAAAAGGGCGTCCCACTTTCCCAATATGATGAGCCGTTTGTGCCTTGTTATTTGAAAGCATTAGAGCACCTACCTAGTACCAGGAGCGCTACGCATCAAATGCAACATAAAAGAGCAGGTTTGCAATTGATTTTCCTAACAACCAGGGGGACAAGATTCATTACAAAGGGCTATCAGTAACACCTCCTAATAGTACTGACTTTATTTGGCTCATTCTAGACAACAGCACAGCCCCAACAGCATGTGAACTGTAATCAGGGGATATGACGGTGTGCAGGGCCAATGCTACCACAGATCTTTTGTACAATCCCACGGCCCATTTGGAGCAGTAACATATATCCCTCTGATCAGTTTATTTATGTGTGTGTGTGTGTGTGTGTGTGTGTGTGTGTGTGTGTGTGTGTGTGTGAGGCTGATGCAGATGTCCTTTTACAGAAAGAATAACATATATAAACAATACAAAAAGCAGATAAGAGAACATTTTGAAGAAACCAGTGGATGAGTAAATATTGTCTGTACTTAGAAAATGATGTTCATAATGAAGAATGGACTTGGAAAAAAAGAAAAATCCCACACTCTGCTCTTGCTCATAGCATCACCATTTACTAAAGAGTAGTATTACTGTAACACATGCGTATTATTAAAGGACCAAAACTTTAATTTTCTTTAATAATAAATTATATTAAAAAAAAATTAATTAATAAACGGTGATGCTAAAAGCAAGAGCAGACTGCAGGATTTTTCTTTTTTCAGCTGATTTACCACAGATGGATGTGACAGAACATACATAGAGTGAGACAAGATTTACATGACAAAGACTAGGGGCTAAAAGGGGTTAATGGTGCAAAACATCCTGTTTTGAGTGTGTGTCTGTGTGAGTGTGTGTGTGTGTGTGTGTGTGTGTGTGTGTGTGTGTGTGTGTGTGTGTGTGTGTGTGTGTGTGTGTGAGAGCAAAGCTCTGTGACTCACCATCAGCTGCCTTTAAAAAAAACGCACCACCTGAATTATAGTCCATACAATTTAATTCATTACTACATGCATTATTAGGGGCACAGTAAGTAAAAACCCTGTCACTCATGATGATGTTACAGTGGCATCAAAAACAGAGCTGATATAACACTACTATGATTATTTATTTCACAAGTACAACCCTGTCTTCAGATATCATGTTTGATTTGCAATAGCAAATATGTTTCAGAGAAAGCTAATGCTGCCCAGATTATGTCAACCTCATTAAGAGATGTTTATAATCAACATATCTGCCAAGTCGCAAAATGTTCATACCTATATCTGCAGAAGCAGACGGCCCTCACCTAGAAAACGACCGTATAGGCCGATTGTGCCAGCAGCTTATAACGACCCCTATTTATATTTGTTGTTAGCGCCGACCTCTTGGGGCTGTAGTAATTATCACGGGAGCAAAGGAGGAAGTGATGTGACAAAATATAAGAGCCCCAGCCACCACAGATCTTTTCTTTTAGAAAGAAATAGATTTGTAAGAAACACAAAAAACATTACAGCTGATTTACCACAGATGGATGTGACAGAACATACATAGAGTGAGACAGGATTTACATGACAAAGACTAGGGGCATACGGTAATGGTGCAAAACATCCTGTTTTGAGTGTGTGTGTGGTGTGTGTGTGTGTGTGTGTGTGTGTGTGTGTGTGTGTGTGTGTATGTGTGTGTGTGAGAGCAAAGCTCTGTGAGTCACCATCAGCTGCCTTTAAAAAAACGCACCATCCGGCTACTTGACGTGCTAATTAGAATTAGCAATGGAGCCTTTAGTAAGCGTATCTTACAGCCAGGGGTGTCGGGTGGAAAAGGGACTGAGTATCCAGGACCCCTACTGTGATGAGGGCCTAAAAAGTAGTAGTATGCTAGTATGAATAGCTGTGGATGTGAGGATGGGCCCAGAATTTTGTGCTACGCCCCTGCTTACAGCAATGTATGAATTCCCTGAGATAGCGTGTCATTTAGGTCATTTTATTATCATCTCCATCTCAGAAGAATCAATACAAGACAGAATACCAGGGTTTCAGCACATTTACACGTTTACTGAGCAAACAGATATTAATATTTCCAATGTTTATCATACTGGGAACACATACGCATTTGAATTTCTCAGTTTGCCCATTGTTAACTAAAAGCCAAAGCAGTTTCTGTGTGGGATGAACACATTGTGAAGTGGTGAAATACATTTAGCGAGTTGATTAACTGTGTGTATCTGCCTTTTCACTCTGCTCTCAGTGTGCTTTCACTGGTTTCATTACAGGAACATCTAAGTTCTGCAAGAACAGTACGATAACAAATCCAAACCATCTTGCCACAGACATTAAAAGACTAGAGATGTGGATAAAAAAGCAGGCCATGGTTTTTGCACCATCTGTAACGCAATCTGTTATTTAATTTAACTTTGGTTGATGTATTGGGTAGGAAATGGAATAACAGGTACATTACTTTTTCTTATCAGCATAGCAAACATTTATTATTGAACATATGTTGAAAATGTTTCCTAGCAACGTTTTCCATGTTTGTTTTTTTTATCTGTAATAGTTGTTTCTGGAACAAGTCATGTTTTTATTTGTTAAGGTCAGGGAGAGATCAAGGTCTTAGTAAAACACTTCAAAAAGGCTGTAGTGCTGCTATGCAAAGTGTTTTACACTCAGCGCACACGCACACACACACACACACACACACACACACACACACATACACACACTAACACACGTGTGGCGGTGAAACTAAACATCCCGGAGCGATTTGGGCTTCACTTTGACCATGGGCGTAAAAACCAAGCAGTGAACCAAATCACTGAGAGGGTTAGGGTTAGTTTTGCGTTTGTATTGTTTTACTGCTTACACAATTATTTGAAGTATAGATTATTTACAATACACAGCGTGGTTTTAATGATATTTCTAGGGGGGGGGGGCAACCCTCAGATGGGTTGGGTCCTGACCCATCTGACCCCACAATTCTCCGATAGCGATCAATCTTTGAAGTTTTCCACGAGCATTTCTACAAAATGTCTACACACATTTCCCAAAGCAGCACCTAACAGTGTGTGCGGGCACATGCCGCTAACAGCTTGAGCTAAATACATTTTAAAATGCTTATATTATGCTTTTATAATTTATAATAATTTATTTGTGTTATATATCTTTTTTGTGCATGTTATAGGTTTACAAAGTGAAGAAGCCCAAAGTCCACCCCAAAGGGACTTACCATCTCCAACAGAAAACACTGTTCACAAACTGCTCCAAACAGCTCTATTGTAGTCCAGCCTTTACTTCAGAGACAAACGTGGTCACTTTGGAACACATGTTATAATGCTCGCCTAGCTGCTAGCATGACACGCCCTCATACTCTGCTTCTGACTGGCTAGTAGTCCTTACCTAGGTACTGTCAGGGCACGCCCTCATACTCTGCTTCTGACTGGCTAGTAGTCCTTACCTAGGTACTGTCAGGGCACGCCCTCATACTCTGCTTCTGACTGGCTAGTAGTCCTTACCTAGGTACTGTCAGGGCACGCCCTCATACTCTGCTTCTGACTGGCTAGTAGTCCTTACCTAGGTACTGTCAGGGCATGCCCTCATACTCTGCTTCTGACTGGCTAGTAGTCCTTACCTAGGTACTGAGCATGTGCGACTCCCAACAAAGATGGAACAGAAGTGAGATGTCTCACTCTGTAGCTAAAACAGAGAGCTCAACACACAGGGTGAAAAGAGGAGCTGCAGCAATGTGCAGTACAACAAATATATGGTGTTTTTTGAAAATTAAACAATGTAAACCTATTGTGGTCCAAGCTCTAAATACAATTATGAAACTGAAAATGAGCATAATATGAGCACTTTAAGGTAGCTTTACATATTTCACTGTCTGCAAGCTGTGCTTGATGGTGTTTTTTGCCCCCAACGGCTCCTTCCAGGCAGCGCTGCGACCGCTGCCTCCAAGGCACGTAACCCTAACCTTAACCCTAACCTTAACCATAACCATAACTAGTGCCTAATTGACTTCAAGGCAGCGCTGTGACTGTTGACTTCAAGGCACCTAACTCTAACCTTAACCCTAACCCTAACCTTAACCATAACCAGTGCCTAATCCTAGTGCCTTCCAGGCAGCGCTGCCTGGAAGGAGCCGTTAGGGGCAAAAAGCACTGATAAACGCAAGCTGTGCTGTAATATAAAGACATACATCACAAAGATTAATATTGTAAAGGACACAAAGAGATGTTTTACACTGCTCGAGGCAGACGTTACTCTAAACTCACATTTAAGCTGAAATTAAAAACGATGCTCTTAGCCTTCTACAAGTGGGTAGGAGGCATCTGTTAATCTATCATTATTTCTATCATATCTGAAAGCGATAGCTTTTGGAACACTTATAATCTTAAGAAAGGTTGTAAAATGGATTTTATAATTATCCTAGCCCCAAGATGCTTTTGGTAAACGGAGCCCAGATATTTAATACAAAAGTAAAATACGTTAAAAAACAAACAAAAATAATCTTCTCATTTAAAGCCTTTTATATATATATATATATATAATTTGACTTATCTTCCTTCGCATTTTTTCCTTAGTTTAAGTTCAGAAATATACTTCTTTAGTTTTGATAGAACACCCTAAAGCCCCCTAAACTCTTAGATTTCCTTGTAGCTCACTGTTTCAACACAGCTTGCATCTCATCAACTAGAAGAAAATATAGGGATTTGGCAGCACTAAACAAAAATTTGTCCGCACTTTCATAGATAGATAGATAGATAGATAGAAGATGCTTTATTCATCCCAGCGGGAAAATTTGAGTACACACATTTCCATACAAACAACACAACACAACACAACAGTTCCTTGTAGTTGTACTGTAACTTGTACTGCTGACCTTAGTGAATGGTCTCTGTCCCACATCAGCTCTTGAAGGCCATGGTGCTACAGAAACTGTGCTGTGGCACAAAATGTCAAACATGTCTATACACTGTAACTGACAAAGAACAACCAGCATAGGGGCTGAATATGGGACACATCTGCCTCCAGTATTACACTGTGAACATGTATTGCATGCACTGAATGACAGCACCGGGAGAAACTCTGGAAAAGGGGCCCCTAACATGAAAATTGCAACGCTTTTTTGAGTGCAGAGACACTTTTGAGCCAACCTGCAATATTTAAGGTGGCATGGTGTTACTTTGTCACATGCAGTCTTACAGCGTCACTCTGTCAAAAATCTGCCGCCCTTATCACCAGCTAGCACAGAGCACTATTTCAGTGTGATGATGGAGTGTGAAATTCCCAAGCCTGTGTTGCATCAGCCTGATAATTCTACCTGATGATAATTAATAACGATCCACCGGTGAGGCATTCATGCACGCCTTCTCAGTTGCACCCCTGTGGCACTTGACAAAGCCAGCGTGGAGTCAGTGGTTACACACATGAGATGAAAGGAAACATGACATGAACTGGGAATACGTGTTGCATTCAAGCTTCATCAGGTGTGCGACTGGCTTTATAATATGTAAAAAAAAAAAAAAAAAAACTGACTGTGTGCGCATAATGCAGCTAAGAGTGGCTCCATAATGATCTGATATAGGAGCTTTAGTTGAGAAGGTTTTAGGGAGCTCTCGGGAGAGATCACAAACCATTAGCCGTTGCTTTAGGGACCAAGGAGCCTGGGTCTATTGAACAGTTCATTAAGGTTTTTGCTCCTTTGAAACCTACAGGAAGAGTAGTGGAAATATGCCCAGGGGCATTCCTGTGCAGGTGGGTTAGATTAGAACAAAGGACATTTAGGCAAAACTCCAGCATGACAAGCATCCATTACTTTAGATATCTATGTATTTATGCAAACCGCTGCAGATGGGATGATGAATTGCTCTCAGGACACATGTTATGTTCCCTTTGAACTAAAGATTAACCTCTTTGTCAAAGCATTGATGTCACACAGCTTTAATGGTTGCAGGCAACTCTTGGCTTCACCCGAAACACAATTTTTGATGTTTACCTGGGCATGGACTGTTTGCTCTGTGGTAGCCATTATGGCATCATTAAACATAGCATAAAGCTTTAGTGCGTAACTTTTTGATATTATGAATGTCCGTTACATTCAAGCCATTGCAAAATGAGTTGCTACAAAGCTAATTAAGACTATCAGCTCCACTCAACTCTCTCTGTATTTCTCAGTATGACTATGTTCAGAAGATTGTGGCGTCCGGTGACTATCGCACACAGAAACTCAGTGAAGATAATGACCTCTTCTGAAGAGTCAATCATGTCTTTTTAATCCTCCAAGTCCTCCTTGGCTACTGGTAACTGTGTGGAATTCATTACTTAGAATTCCTCATTAGGGCGACAGAAACTACGCACTATAAGCTTTAATTAAACAGAAGTCATCAGGATATAAAAAATCTTTGTGATGCCAAGAGGAGGCAGGATTCCACTCCAAAGGCCGGTGGAGGAACCGCCACACTTAATCACAACTTAGCCTCTGAGCCGAGCTTCAGACAGCCACGTCCACCTACAGTACGTAGATAAGTGACTGTCATCTGTTCTCTGGCAGCCCAACGTGTGACAGCCACTTAGCATGTAGAATGTCTCACCTGTCTACAGATGGCCTGTCATCCCTGTAGGGTTAGAACAGCAATAGCTGTCACAGGGTCCGTCATAAAAACCACCTGAGCAGGGACAGAATTCCTGCATTAAAACATAGAATTAGCCACTTTATCAAGAAAAAAAGGGAACCCACTGACAGAGTGCTGGCATATAATTGAGCAAAGGCCTCTGTGGAAAATTGCTAATTGCTCTTAAGACACATTTTATGCTTCACTCAAACCAAAATCCAAAAAGTCATCCAAGTATATTTTCAGATGCACAAAAGAAGAAGTAATGGGCTCACATTTAATCATTTACTGACAGCTGATCTTGGGATAACCATGGCAATATCACGAACTGTAAGGTGAGTGATGATCTTGCTCTGTGATGTATATTTTTGTTTTAAAATATTGGCGATCTATAGTATTTGCGAACCACGTCTCAAAAGTTATGCCTATATACCACACATTTGTCTTGCCAAACCAAATTAGATGGAATTGGAATTGCTGTCTAGATTATGTTCAGTGGTATTCATATTCATATGTTTTCCAGTGAAGGAGATGCTACGTTTTTATACGGCAAGTCATTGTAGAGACCGGGGTTCACATCTTAGCTCATGTATGTTTGGCTTCAGGCAACAACAGCTGCCTCATGCCCTCGTTCACTGAGGGATGGTGCTAAAGGCATCTCTCTTCAACATCTGGCTGCTCCTTTTAATTTTTCACTCTCATTATGAATTTTCGAAGAAACCATTCGCACATCCAGCAATTCTTCTGCGCAGGTGTGTTGGAAAATATCACATACCTGGAAAAAAGGAAAATCCTGCAGTCTGCTCTTGCTTATAGCATCACCGTTTATTAAAAAAAACTAATGTTGTGGTCCCTTTGGACCTTCATCAAGTGTTTTATTATTAATAATACTCCTGTATTAATAATACTCTTGTGTTAATAATACACATGTAACCCTCCTACTCAATTCCACTTTTTTTGGGGGATTTACCATGTGCATGGGAAATGAATTGGTGAGAGGTTACTAGAATTTAAAGTTAGGATGTATCCACAGCAACTAAAACTTCGGGCATGCAACTCTGCTAAAGTGTAGAGAGGCCTGGTTAGCTTAAATATAGCTATACTGTGTTTGTTTTGTTTGTTTTTTTCACTGTGAGCATAAAACTCCCATGCACGTATACTTAACCACTATAACCCTTATTTGCAAAAATAAAAAAAATAAAATCACATTTCAATCGCACACACTTAAATATCAGACCACAAAGATTGAATGCTATACTCAAAATGTATTTATATTTATTTCCAGAACCAGGTGAGTTAACCTTTCAAAATGTCCTCATAGTCCAAATGAAATGACTGAACAATACCCCGGGGTTTTTTTCTACTATGTCTCAGTTTTGTGGTACCACAACGTTGGTGCGCTTGTTGGAGCTCAGTGGAAATCTTTCCAGAGAATATAGTCTGTACTCACGGTTCCTTGGTAACAGAAAGATTATAGTGACCATCTATCCGAACCCTTCTGTCCAGTGGTGAGATATACAATGAGGAAACCCTTCCTGAAACTCCGTCCGTCCCCAAACACAGACACCTCCGACCTGCAGCGCGAATCCTGAGCACATCTATTGCAGCAACATGGGTGGCAGCATTCAGAAACTCGGTGGCAAAGTGGGTTTCTGAATATGTAGTAGCAGTTCGCACATGGCTATGGCGTTAGCTCCACTTCAGTAAAATCTCCGTGGTCGATTTAACCTGCTCCAAGACAAAGCTCACTCTCCCGTTTTAACAGGGTTACACACTAACAAAAAACCAAGAAAAAAAAATCCCCCCGGCTCTTAACTTTGATGACCAGTAATGTAATCAATCGTACATAACTTACAACTAGCTCGTAGCTATCTCTACGTCTCTTTTTTTCTCGTCACTTTCTTTTTCCGTCTCTCTTTTTTTTAGTCCCGCCCCCTAAAAAAAAATCCAGTAGGTTGCCAAACTGCGCTCTGGATGGCACTGATTGGATAATAAACAAAACTGACACCTGGCCACCCAATACAAAATAAAATGACAGAAGTTTCAAAGGTTACTCACAACAGAGGATATTTCAACACCTCACAATTATATAACTCGATAACAAATATAAATTAATATTTACTATTAATAACAAAAAAGGTATTACACAACAGGAACAATTGAACTGGCCCATATTTCAGGATATACTGTATTTCTGGTAACAGGACACAAAATAAACAATATATAAATTTAGCAGGGTGCTACACACAATTTACTCTTTAGTAAATGGTGATGCTATGAGCAAGAGCAGAGTGCGGGATTTTGCGGGAAGTCCATTCTCATTATGAACAATATTTTGCATCAGCTTTTAAAGTAACTGAAACTGAATCCTTATTAATAAATGTAGCGTATCTTCTTCCTGCTTTCATTGTCAGTAATTTGAAAAGAAAAGCCACCAGACAGTGCTTTCATCTTTTCCCTCCCAGTTTTCATCATGTCAGAGGACATTAATCAGCATCATCACAGTGACAGTATGACATTGATCTCTATCACAAGTCTGTCATGGTTCTGACTTCCATCTACTCCTCAGACAGACAGCGGCGATGAGGGTGTGTTGAGTACATTCACCACTGAGAGACAGCTTCAGATCAACGTGCATGGCTTTACTTTGCAACAGATAGGTCAAACAAAGTCATTACTATACCCATCAAGAGCTTCCTACTTCTCACATTCAACTGTCTGTATAAAATAATAATTTATTGGTAAGAACTCCTGGGACATGTAGTGACAGAGGGATGTCCTTATACACTGCAGGAAGTGATCTTAATCTCGGAAATCCACCAGGCACGGTGTGTGCCGCGATCCGGCTGCACCGTGGGTTTTTGTTCCGCTGTCCGCCATGCGTCATAGCGTCAAGCAGAGCGTTTTGCCTGCCGGACTCGCAGATTTTGTTGCTGTTGTAATTTTTTCCTGGATATTTGTGCTTCTACCATAAAAGTAAGTAGTCTACATATTCAAATGGTTTCTTCAATTTAGTCCAGTAATGAACGACATGGATCAAAGATCTGTCAACACATTCTCACTCCCATCTTGTCAAATAGGGACGCTTGGTGGTGCCATGTTATTTCTCCGACGCTCCATTGTTCCGACCTCTCAATAACCCGAAAAATTCCCTTTGGTCCTGCAGCCCACTAGTCCAACGTCCACCAGCGATATTACGAATCCCACTATGGCCACGCCAAGACCCGCCCTTCAATAGCATTTATTGGCCAGGCGTCCATGCTTACGCAAGGTAACGTAACTCCATTTGTACAGGTCCTATCCCCTGACCAATCGTCTATCCTAACCTTAACACCACGAGGTCAAATGCCTAACACCAACCAATCAAGCTGCTACGTAGGGCGGGTCTTGGCGTGGCCATAGTGGTGGACGTCGGACTAGTGGGCTGTAGGACCAAAGGGAATTTTTCGGGTTATTGAGAGGTCGGAACAATGGAGCGTCGGAGAAATGGGCGGGCCTCCGCTTGGTGAGGTGCCTTTGGCGTTTGTTGTTGACACAGAAAGTCTCCTTTGGCGTCATATTTAGACGTGCTTGGTTGGGACTTTTGGTGTCACTTTTTGACGCTCTGCGTCAGGACGTAGGTTTAACTGACATGCAGCATGAGAACGGGACAGTTAAGTTCAGGAAAAGATGGTGGGTGGGGTTACAAAATGTATGTTTCAGTGACACGCGGGACAAGAACGGGACAGGAACTCCGGTCTCCTGGGGGAAAGTCCTGTGTTGTTTGACCCATCCACCGCCCCAACCTGCCTCCTTACACGGATTTTCAGTCTTTCATACTACTCTCTACCGTTGTCTCTCTTAATACTACGTCATCTTACAGCGCCGCGGTCGAACTGCTGCTCTGCCCGGTGCGTTCCATACAGACGCTGAAGGGTGATTACACATGTCGGTATTTGATGCTGATAGACACTGACCAAGTGTCAGTATTTGACAAGTTGGGAACGAGAACGGCTTAAATCTGTGGCTGTGTTTTAGTTGTTAAAATAGTTTAGTGATGTGTGTGTTTATTTTAAAAAGTTGCCCGGATGCTCTAGTCGATGATGGAATCACAAGCATTAGCTTGAGTGGCCGCGATTGCTGGCGGCAGCCACGGCGCTTCCATAACGCAGCACAGACGCACCGGGTGGAATTTAGGGGTAAAAGTCAGCATGGCAGCCATTTTGGCAGGAAATTGTAAATTGCATATACAGGTGTCTCGCTAGAACAAATGAGTGTGATTAATAATGCGGTATCAATTCAGTCATGTGGATGGGCTCTCACTTGCTTGTGACCCACATTCCTCATGAGCAAAAGAAGAAGAAAAAATCCTTCACAGCCAAGAAAGTACTTCCACTTTCTTGGCTCAGTTTCTCACATCTTGACAGAATGGGGACAGTCTAATTTGATGTATGGCGATACAACTTTTGCTTTCTCAGCAGAGCATAACAAATTATATATTGAAAATGGTTACACTTTATTTCACAATGCCCTAATTGCGGTAAGATGACGGCTTAATTATGAAAAAAAATGCCTCACTTTGCCAGTATGCAGGTTGTTTAAACGTTAATAAAATAAATAATGAACAAAGAAACAAAAGCAAGACACCCAGAAGACTCCATAAATACACTCCATAAACTTGCAAAGCAATGTGAATAAGCTTTGCAATTTTTTTCCCATCTAGCAGTGTTAAGTGTGA
This sequence comes from Sander lucioperca, assembly GCF_008315115.2. NCBI lineage: Eukaryota > Metazoa > Chordata > Actinopteri > Perciformes > Percidae > Sander > Sander lucioperca. The sequence continues at coordinate 1,672,040 of NC_050185.1, forward strand.
AACCAAATATTATGCGAAAAATGTATTGCATATGACTTAGCAATCCACAGACCTATACAGGTCCTCATGTCTAGAATACACATACAGCAGAGAAGAAAATTAAATTCCTACAGTTTCAGTCTCATTTAGATCACGTATATAATAAATGTGTGATATGAGGACATTTTACAAACCGCTGTGCTCTGACAAATAGGAAAGACGGGTTTAGATTTACAGGCCACCTGGCTCACACAGTGCTGGAATGATTTACCTGTGAATCCATGTCTGACTGACATGAGGCAGCCTAATGAGTGCTATCACTACCATATTTATGAGTGGCTACGGTACGTCCTTCATATTATAGAGAATCCCATATTTTAAAAGAGCAACCTTTTGTTGTTTGAACAGAAGGTTTCCATGCTGTCTCTGCTCTGCAACAACCATAATATCCATTCCTAGCTATCCACTCTTCCCATGTTTGGCTTTCCTGACACATCCAATAAGTTGGGCCTCGTGTTGGCGCTTTGTACACATTGTGAGAAGCAGTTAGGCCCCAGTGCGCCTCTTTGTGTACCTTTGCATGCATGCTTTTGTTGATTCTATGTGCTCCGTGTGCGTTTGTTTGTCTCTTTCCTCTATCTGTGCTATTAAGCGAGGCACAACAGCAGCCCGGAGTCATGCTGCCCTCCCTTCCTCCCTCCACACCGCTCCGGCTCCTCTGACAGCAGAATTTTTCTTTTTCGTCCTCCACGCCTGTGATGATAGGTCGCATTAACTCGCCTGAATGTGCTGTTTATTCCACTTGAAGCCTCCCCAACCCCGCCTCCCGCTGCATCATAATTTAATTGCTGAGCGGTCTCCCATTTCCCCTCCCTCGTTTGCCTCATTCATTTCAAATGCATGACCTTTCCTGAGAACAATGATCAATCAATAGGTGGTTTCCCTCATCAGGCTCTTTCAAATTAAAACTGAGTGAATTCAAAGCCTTTCAGAGCTGAGGTTATGAAGTGCAAGTGCTGTAACTCAGGCTGGGAAAAAAGGCCAATCATCAGAGGTCTTTATAGAAGATTGATTCATAGGTGAGCTGCTGTATGTACTGTGTTGTAGAGGATTTCAAAAGAAAGAAGTTCAAAGAGTCGATCAGCATGTTGAGGTAGTATGCATTTTTTCCCCCTAAACTTATATTTACTAGCAAACAGTGAGAGACATCTTCCAGCTGGGCTTGGAGAGGGTCCTCCAAGGAACTGCTGCATTATTGATTAGATCTGTTAAAAACACTTGCTTCTGCATCTGGGACCAGTTAAAGTTCTTCCAAGGTGTGGCTAAAGTCTTCTAACTGTTCAACCATGCCTTCTGCAACCAGATAGGCAATCTGTCGTCAATCACCAGAACAATATGTGCTAACCATATGTCCTGGTAAATTATCCAGTTTCAGAACTTCTAACTTCTTCTCTAAGTCTACCTAACTTTCTGACTGTAAGTCACTGGTTCCTACATTTTAATAACAGCTCTTTTTGTGCTGTCTAGACAGAGACACTGCTGAATTTAAGGTTGTCCACAAATCGTACCAGGTACAAGTCCTGAAAAACAACCTCATAGGTTGTGTGTTTGTACAAGCAGCGATTACAAGCCATATAGAGGTCAACAGTGTCCCATTGATTTTATCCATAAGGACTTAGATTATCAGTCTGAACCATCCGAGTTAGACTGACCACGAGCTACGTGGTTGTGAAACTAACAACCTGATCTCACAGAATTCCGTGAAATGAACATGGCCCCTTAACACAAAATCTGTGGCAGTTTCACGGAATCGCAAAAAATTCTGTGATGGGCCCACAGAAGAATTCTGTGAAATGAACACGGCCCCTTAAGTTAAGGAAAAGGTCGTGGGTGGGCTTACATTTACATGACACGCGGGACAACAACGGGACGGTTGGGTTTAGGAAAACAATAACGGGACGCGCAACAACAGCGGGACGGTTTGGTTTAGGAAAAGAAGAATGGGACGGTTACGGTTGGGTTTAGGAAACGTGACATGCGGGACATGATCCTCGGTCTCCTGGGTGAAAGTCCTGTTTTTGACCCATCCACCACCCCAACCGACCTAACAACGCGGATTTTAGGACTTTCATACTACTCGCTACCGTGGTCGCTCCTAATGCTACGTCTTCTTCTCATTGACTTTACATTGGCATTGTTTTCTGTGGTGGCCACATGGATTTTTCACACATTCTGTGCCACCACCATGTAATGCGGTGTTAACAGTTTGTGATCATTTCACGGAATTCTGTGAGACCAGGCAAGTTTTTGCTCCTGTAGAAGCTAGAAGTTCGTATGAAATTAACCTTGTTTTAAGAAAAACATGTTTTAATCACGATCTTATCAAGAAATACTACACTACACTACTAAATTGGAAGGATACCACTTTAACCTAAAGATGGCTGCCTACCAAGAGCCAGGGTCTGTCCGAGGTTTCTTCCTGTAAAAAGGAAGTTTTTCCTCACCACTGTCTCACCAAATTCTTGCTCAAGAACAATATGTTATATAGTTTAGTTGAACCCTCTGAGGACAAAAGATGCACCGGCGAGTCCAAGCGATGTTTGACAAAACTCCTACTCAACAAGCAATATTACAAAATGTCATTTTAAGACATTTATTTACTATTTTATTCATATATTGCGCTACTTTTGTGAACCCAAGACTTTGGTAAACTCATTTCAAGCACCAAAACTATTGAGTGTAGGTATGTTTTCACAGGAGATTTGAGAAATATTTCCACTTTTGGGCCAAATTATCTATTGTCATTGACTTTCAGGAAAATGCTGCTTAGTATAGCCGTAGAGTAAAATTAAAATTATCCTCACAAAAAAATTTAACATATAAACTATGATAAAATTACAGCTATTTTTCTTCTTCTTTTTTTTTTTTTTTTTTTTTTTTTTTACAATTTTCAAAAGAGAATAATATTTAAGTGGAAACAGCGTCTAAGCTTCAAGCCGCTGGGTGGGTGTTTCCCTTGGCGACCTCTACTATTTTCTTTTTCAACAAGCTTCATATTAATGAGGCTACACAAATCTATCTTCCTGTGAAGTCAATCATTCCTCCCAGCTGGTTTCTTTAGAGACGTGCTGATGAGAAGTCCATCACTGGATGTTTAATAACTTCCTGTATCTGAATGCGCACAAGGCTAAGCATAGGTTGTTGGTCCAGCTAAATTCACATCACTTTTTTTACAGATTCTTCCATTAACCTTGTTGGCTTCAATTTCTCTGACCCACACAGTTAAAGGTCCCACAAATGCCACTTTGCTCGTTTGAAAGCCATGATGTCTCTCCGGTCGGGCAAAGCAGAGAAAAGGGAGGTAAACTTGCTCCTTATGAGCTCATAAGCTCATAACACCTATCACCGTTTCTAGCCACTGGGAGACCATAGGCAGGCTCATAAAGTGAAATTTTCATGCCATGGGAAACTTTAAGAATGTGTGAATAGTATTCAATTGCTCTCTTACATTTGAGCCCCACCTCAATATATACCACAAACTGCCTTCTTCCACCTTCATAAAATCCAAATACGCCCCATTTTTATCAACATCAGATGCTGAAATTCTATTACATGCCTTCATAACATCTAGAATAGACTACTTAATGCACTTTCCTTTATAATGTGCGACGCTGACTTGACATTTGTGGTCTAGACGAGGGGTTAAAGTCTCTTGGTGTTTCCATTTTATCTTCTAAAGATGAGAAACTGACTGCCTTGGAACATTTATGAATGAATAAAAAGTTAATTACTGCGAAGATTTCATGCTCAAGCTTAAAAGCTGAACGTCAATGATGTTAGATGATGAAATGATAATGGCAATAGGTTTAGGTCATTGTAAAATGAACTTCTGTTCTCTCATCAATAGGCTTGCATGCAAAGATTTGATGTTTGAGCTGAATTACAGCCTGAGTGTGATAAAGAGAGCATTAGTGGATCCCTCCTAGGATTAAAGACGCTACTCTTTTCTGACAAAATCTTTAAAAAAAAACACAGTACCATGATAAGCTATGTCTGATTGCATGGAACCAGGTTCCATTCAGCCCAAGATTATTTGTTCCGGGAGATTGGTCAGTCCTAAGCGGGATGGATAAGCACATAAGAAGCTGGGTCCAGACTAGTTTAATGATAGCCAGACAGGTTGTTTTAAGGGGATGGAAGAATGAATCCAGGAGTGGGCTTGTGAGATGGCTAGGGTGGCGGCGTTTGAAAAAATGTCATTTAAACGGTCTGCCAGATTGGATGTCTACTGTATACTAGAAAATGGGGAAAGTACTTGAGCTTTCTGGAGGGCTCCTAACAAGCTTTGTGCTGGGGAGAGACGTGTATGATGGGCTTAGGGTGTTGTCATTTATACATATGTTCATTTGGTTTATGGTTCATGTGTATTTTGGTATAATTGTGTTGTATGGTCTTGAATATCTTTGTTACTGTGTCATCTTTTGAGCAGCTTTAGAATCATTGATGCATGTTGTGGCCTAATATTATCCACTTTGACTGTGCATGCCTCGCCAGAGAAAGACAAGGCATTGGTGAAGTGAAACGAGCTGTTGTAGAGGGGACCGCAGGGCACAAAAGGCATGGTATCCTCTGAATTCTGAAACACTGGACATTTTTAGGCGTATGCAGAGCAACGCCTCTTGATTAAAAAACAGACACTGTAACAGGTTTAGGTTTCGTGAACAACCCTGTGTCCTTCATGCTTTCATTACGAGTTCTCTCTACCTGGCTTTCTTCCTTCTCAGATGCTTACAGTTCAGTGAAATGGAGAGAAAACCTCCAGTGATTCTGGTTGCGTGTCATTGCTGGAAGGTTTCACAGTGGAGGATTAAAATATTGGCAGGTCACTACTCTGAAAGCAAATATTAAAAGAAGTCACGTCCCTAGCGACCCTGTGCGGCGAAATGGCCGTCAGTCTTCGATACATCCAAGATGAAAATAATTGGTTGTTTTAAAAATGTAGTTCTGAGTATTGTTTTTTCACAGACCAAATGCAAGAGAAAGGTAGTATAATGCACACATCTTTTTACTTCTTTTAAAGTCTATTTGGTGACGGGTTTTGTGTACAACTTTCACTGTTAATATGTGCTCTTTAACAAGGAAACTGCCAAGCTGCCAATGCTTAACTTCTCATTGAAAAGGTCTTCAAATAACCAGGCATCTCATTCAAATGAATTAAACCAACCCCTCCACTCCTCCAGAAAAAAAGCCCTCAACAGCACAGGTATTTCAACAACTCATTATGTTGATATATGGCAATTAATTAGGAAACATTATTCCTCCTAACCCTCAGTCAAAAGATAAGACGGTGCAAACCAATCCCTCCCCTCTACCGCTCTAGCAAAGGGAAACAGGTGTGAGTGCAAATGTCCACCTTCTATGTGTTATTAATGATTTGGCTTCAAGGGGAAATGACTTGCATTGCTTTTGTGATTAATGATTGAGGACAGGAGAGCAGGAGCCATTCACTCGGAACAGTCTGCACCTGTCTGAGGCTTTCTGATGGCTTTTAGCTGCAAAATGTTCTTGATAAGACACCACTAAGAGCAAATTGGGAGCTGCTTGGTGCACTAATCTTTCCTTTAGCCCACTGTGCCCCTCTCTTCCTCCTCAGTGTTTTTTTCCCCTTCTCCATCTCTGTCTCGCTCACAGACTTGCTGCACTCAGACCCTCTCCCGTTTGACTAACCCTCGCCTGCACTTTTTGTGAATGCTTTTCACTTCTTTCTCATAGCCTTCTGCGCCTTGTGTGGGTGGCGGGGTGAAACAGAAAGTTTGTGTGAGGCCTTTAGGTTCACTGTAAAGCGTGCGCACACACACACACACACACACACACACACACACACACACACACACACACACATCAGCATGCTGTACTCACAACCGCATACTTTTATCACCTCTAATAGCCAAACAACACCCCACACTCCCACACTGTGATTTTAGAAGTGCATTTGGCCAATACATTTGAAAAGAAGACTTGCTTGGAGACTTCCCTAAAGTACACAGGCCATACAACAGGTTATTGGGAAAATGCTTTCATCTAATGCTATACGCTTTATTTTCACTTGCCGCTGTGTTTCGGCCTGGCTGGCTAACAATCAGCATGTCTAGACAAATTCCCAATGCTCGACCCTGTCTGATTCATAGTAATTGGCTTAAAGTACCAAAGTGATCCCTCTATGGACTTGATATCCTTCTCTAGCTACTGATTGCAACTATGAGTTTAACTGTGGAGACTGAAAAAGACCAACAATACTTTCTTTAATGATACTGCCAATTGTTCTTAGGTGGGTAATTCACTTCCACAAGGGAGCTTGGTTTCCACTCCTCTTGGCCTCTAGGACATACTGTATTCATAGTAATGCCTGGGATGCTGTCTGCCACAGAGCCACTGCTGTCTAAACTAAAGGCAAAACAAGCCCCCCATCAGCACTGAAAATGGGTCACAATCCGTATTGTATTTTTCCTTGTTTTTGAACATTTAATCCCTGGTGCTGAGGAATAGTCACACACACTGTGATATCACACACAAGTGCCAACCTAAAAAAAGATTCCACTCTAGTCTCAAACTTTCTCTTGGGATTAAATTGTCCATCAAATGTGTTATACATTATGCATTTGTCTTCTTGTGTATTTTTGGGGGTGGTGTTGAGATGAGAGGAAGGACATTTACATGTTCAAAGCATATTTAGGACAATAGACAACAACACTGCGCATCAGCTTTGCTAATGCTAACACAGTGTCATTGCAAAGCAAAGAAGGCCTCTACTCTAACATTGCTTCATTGCTCACAGTTTCTGTGAGAGGGTCACTGCATTCCTGTTTCCCCCAGAAACGCAATTCTCCACGTCAAATGATTCTTCTTCTCTGCTGTTTTCTAATCACACATAAAGCTACTCTGTGTGTGTGTGTGTGTGTGTGTGTGTGTGTGTGTGTGTGTGTGTGTGGCTATTTCTTAATAAATGTAGTCGATGGGCAGGTTTAGATATTTCATCATGTAAACATTGGGGTACACAACAGGAAGAGTGGCAGGAAAATCAAAAGGTTTAGCAAGCAGAGGATGCATATTTCATCATTGATCAGAATCAGATTTCATCACATTTATATTATATATAATATGTCTTCTGTATTGCTGATGATAGATGATTATTAGAGTGTTTCTCTGCAAAATACGCTCGCGACTTTGAAAAGAAAGTAGACGGCGAAACGATTGTTCCAGATGGCGAGCCGTTTGTGAAGCTGTGTGGCGTGGCGGGTAATGTGTGAACAGCACGACTGCTTCACATGGCCACTGAAAGGAAGCAGGCAGCCACCGATGTAAACACATTTTTTAATGGAGGGGATCTTTAAATTGTATTATATGCAATATCCATTTAGCTCGGGTCTAAAACCTTGCCTCTTATTATTTTCTTTGCTTTTATTATATAAAAGTAAATGAAAGCAATATAAAAGGTCTTACTTTTTGTATTTCTTTTAAAATTTATAGTATATTGTGTTCTTCAACATCACCTTGTTAGAAGCATTGAAACTTTTTAAACGCAACAGAGGTCTCTCCAAAGCCTCACTTTTAAAGTTTAAAAAAGGTCATGAATATGCATGAGGCAGAAAATATTTTAATCATTACAAGATTGATATAGTTCTGTTGCGTGAAGAACAGTTGAGTCTCTGTGCCAGTGAATTCTTTATTGGGTGGCAATCAGGCGCCAATTAGTTTGACCCAGTTTTACATGAAAGTAGCAAAAGTAGCTGCATATTTTACAGTAACACTTATTGCAATGTAGCACTATATCAGATTCATACTTGTTGAACTCCGTTCTCTGACACTGGTACACGTTGCCATGATAATGATAACACTTTTAATTGCACGCAATCAATAGTGCTTCATAGCATCATGTTAATAACCAAAGGGGTTGCACTTAGAAACTGCGAGCATTCAGGACACCTGGAGAAATTAGGTGCCATGAATGCTGGTAAAAAAGAGGGGTTGAAAATATCGGACAAAAGTAAAAAATAACACATTATAATAATGGTACCTGGTACCTGAATGATCATACATTCATGCATGACTTCATGCATGAATAAAAGCATGAATTCATTCATGTACTTCATACACTATCAGTAATGTACAAGGATAAATAGTATCTCATGCATGACTTAATGCAGGAACAATACGTTAATTAATGCAATCAACCTTAATCAATCAAAGGGGTGATAGAATGCAAAACCGATTTTACCTTGTCATAGTTGAATAACGACAGTTTGGTGGGTAAATAGGACATACATAGAAGCTGAAAATCCCATTGATACTCCTATCCTCTGCAAATCTCACATTGTGAAACTGCCGCTGAAAACGGGCGAATCTCAACAAAGCTGGATCCTGATGTCAGGATCCCAAAACCATCAATCAATCAAGTCTTTGTCACGCCCCAACATTTGCATAGGCTACACCACTGACCTGAGGTCAGCTTAGTCTTCTGAATCTAGCTAGGTCATGCTGATCTCCAGAGGTACGCTATTTAATTACTAAATTCACTTCTGAGACTTTTTTATGCGAGAAATCAACTATGTAGAGGTCAAATATGGGCCGTTTTACGAAAATTGATGGCTAATTGCAAAATTTGTCCGACTGTGTGTCGCAGTTCAGCAGGAGCTCAGCAGGCTACGTGATAGTGGCCGGTGCATCCTCGCCGCCCGGCGTGTCCACTTCATAGACTCGCTGTGAGCTAGCTGGATCTCCGTCACGAAGGGAAGCCAGCGGCGCTCCATACCCGCGCAAAGTCACCGGTTACTGGGTTACTGGACTACAAAATGCCGAGGCCCTGATGGAGCTCCAGGGCCTGCAGCTAGCCGCGATCTTTACCCATAGGAATGAAGGGACAGTAGCAGCTAACGGAATCCCTAATGGTCACAAAAATGCATTAAATTGAAATCGGACACCATAGTTAGTTTTATAAGACCTTGGGGTACATCTTGTATAAGTGAAGTGACGAAATTCAAACTGTAAATATACGTTTATTATGCCGAAAGTGAAGCTAACTAGCTAGCCGCGATCTGTACACATAGCTAGGATTGAAGGGACAGTAGCAGCTAACGAAATCCCTAATGTTCACAAAAATGCATTAAATTGAAATCGGACACCATTGTTAGCTTTATAAGACCTTGGGGTAGATGTTGTATAAGTGAAGTGACGAAATTCAAACTGTAAATATACGTTTATTATGCCGAAATTGAAGCTAAGTAGCTGCTACCTGTACACATAGGCTTGAAGAGAGAGTAGCAGCTAACGAAATCCCTAATGTCCACAAAAATGCATTAAATTGAAATCGGACACCATAGTTAGCTTTATAAGACCTTGGGGTACATGTTGTATAAGTGAAGTGATGAAATTCAAACTGTAAATATAGCTACTCTAGTTATGCCGGCAGCTGGCAGCCAACCCGAGCCCGAGAAACGGTGACTTTCACTGGGTAGGGAGGTTGCCACTTTCTCGTCAGACTGTGTGGAGCTCCTAGCTAAAGTCCGACAAGTCTTACCAAATTTGCAATTAGCCATCAATTTTCATAAAACGGCCCATATTTGAGATTTATATAGTTGATTTCTCGCTTAAAAAAGTCTCAGAAGTGAATTTAATAACGAAATAGCCCGACAAACAATGTATAACTTTGCAGTGTCTGAAATATGAGACCTGCTGTCTCATCTCCAATGTGTTTCTATGGGGATCGCTCAAACCAATCAGTGCGCAGCTCATCTAAATATTCATGAGCATACCATATTTGGAAGAAAAGCTCTTGTTCTAAATAGAGCCATATTCACAGGGTAGTTAAGGGCCTAATAAAATAGCATTCGGGCAATTTTCAGCCCAACCAATGTTACAAACCCTATTAGGAGAACTTAAGGAACAGTGTAAAATACCCTATATAATCATTCTATCACCCCTTTAAGGTAGTTGAATCATCATGACTTCTGAATTAATAATGATGATGTTCATGTCGTGCATATAATCTGAAGAATTGTAGTGTTGTAATCATTGTTGACTAAACATCATAACTTCTTCATTACTTCATCGTGTTTGTCGCACTGGAAATAAAAGTGCTGACCTGGATAGTCTTTAACATTGATAAATAAGATATGATTAATCATTCATTCATGAATCATTAGGAAATCAGTTACTCTGTTCATGGTTTTCATAGTAATAAAACGAATAGACGTGATACAGGATGATTCTCATAATATATTTTAACAATGATATTCACAAAACATTTACATTGAAAAACAAGGAATATTCTGTAGTAGTTGGAGGCTTAAAAGCCCTCAACTACCGCTCAACAGCACACGGAACCCAGGGTGGCAGGATTAAAGCATGCCCTGCAGCAGCATACAATTGCTTTTAAGCCTTCAACAATGTCAGTGCTACAGAATATATCTTGTTTGTCAATGTAAATGTTTTGTGAATATCATTATTAAAATGTATTATGAGAATCATCCTGTATCATGTCTATTCTTTTTATTACTAATAATAAATAAATAATAAATAAAATAAAATAAATAATCCCATGAACATATTTCCTAATGACTCATTAATACAGTAACACACACACACACAGTCTGTTTATCAGTAATTAATCATTAGTGCATCAGTCTGTCATTCAGTAACTAATCATTAACTAACCAGTAGTTCCTCATTCGTTACTCATTCATTTAACAGTAACTACCAGTCTGTTTAACTGTAACTAATCATTAGTGCTTGAATCACAGTCAATCAGTAACTACTCATTAACTAACCATTCGTTACTCATTCATTTAACAGTAACTACCAGTCTGTTTACCAGTAATTAACCGTTAGTGCTTGAATCACAATAAGTAACTACTCATTAACTAACCAATCGTTCCTCATTCGTTAATCATTAACTGCCTACTTTTTTGTGTATCCTATTGTAAAGTGTTACCAAATACAGTATACTGCAGATGCATTTTTATAGGTGCTTTATTCACAACAACATAAGGCACTAACAGTAATGTCTGAGAACAATGCTCACCCAGGTAGGATATTTATGAATTTTACTGTTGTGAACTTCTAAGTGAACACAAGAAATGTCTTTAGATTTTTAAATTTTTTATTTGATGGGTCACAAAGAACGATTGCTGCATATGCCACCATTAATCATATCTTATTTATCGATGTTAAAGATGGACCAGGTCAGCACTTCATTTGAAGGGCCACAAACATGATGAAGTAATGAAAAAGTTATGTTTCGTTAATCATGATTACAACACTAAAATCAGTAAAATCACAAAAACAAAAAACATGAAGTCATTTATTTTTTTGGAGACTCTAGAAAATAATCTAATTCCCTTTCCAAGGACTGTACAGGATCATTTACCTTCAACGTTGTTGAATGAATGTTCCAGTCAGACTGACTCTGTCTTCACTAAATAAAGGGCTGTACATGTATTATATTTTTTACATTTCTTGTTCTTTCCATTTGCTCTCTCAGGAACCCATGAAAACAGGCTGTGGAGATTGTGAACAACTCCACAGAGGCTGTTATGAAATGACTCTTTGGTGAAGTCAGCCATCATAAGTTTTAAGTGTTTGCTCCACAGGGAACAAACATATGCGCATTTTCCTCAAGCACTCAGGCTGGCGTGCCTTTATTTTTGCCTTTCATCTTTGTTCTCTTGTTCTCTTATATTATTTTCCTGGAGAGTACATCAAGCTTCCCCAGCCTCTTATGGATAATGGTGGGCAACTTAAACTCTATTGACTGAGGGACTAACACAGCCCAGAGACTGCTCCCTGAGGATCCAGGGTTTGTCCTTTGTGAAATTTCAAATGATAGCTGGCATTTTCGGAGTTAGCTGCTGTCATCTTGGTTGCTGTACAAAAGCACAGCAACATACGTGTCTGTGTTTTTGTGAGGAACTGCCATATGAGACACTCTGTTGTTATCATAATTTTTTTTTCCAAGTTATATTTAGTTGGAGTTGAGTATTCCCTTGATAACAATGTAGAGTCTGTAGTGTGTGGAGGGCTGCACAATTAATCGAATATTAATCTGGATCACAGTTTTGGCTTCCCACAATTATATGAACAGGATATGATGTGATATTGCTGTTTAAAATGAATTTTTTGCTTATAGATACTACTTCCGCTGCGTATCAAATCAATCAGGGATTCCGGCAGTGTATTGCAAACCCAGTGGCCCAGCATGGGTGTCTAACTGCATGTCAATCACTGCTCATGCACATGCATTCATTTTCATTCAGAGGGGCTTAGGAGACCGTTTTGGCCTTCAGCGGAAAGGGGGGAGGGACTGAGAAGTTGTCGATGTTCAAATTTTTTGGCTAAGTCCATCTTCACAATCCTACCCACGGCACCTTTAACATTAGATGTGAGATGACTGTCTTTAGATATGAGGTGGTGTCAGACTTTAGTCTTTTTAAAGTCTGTCCAAAGTCTTCTAGTGTATGGTTGGCATAAATTGACAATTTTCTTGTTGAGGTGATTGCTGTTGAAGGGCATGGAATAGAGGACATTATGTGGGTGGGTGGGTGGGTGGGGGGGGTTGAGCATATGACTTCATTTGAATATCAAAGCCTGTACTAAAGTAAGGATTGGATATGTTCTTACCTACAGGGAGAGTGTGAATAGGAGTGTTTTACCCACATTCCATACAGTTGTTTTATGTTACATTTTCTAGACGGGGCTGCACTTTCCAAAAAAAAGTAAAACAAAGCACTGGCCTAGTGTAAAACTGAAACTAAACGTATCAGGAATCTGAAACTCTAGATATAAAATGAATACATGAAAATTAAAAGCCAGCATAGGATGGAGAAAAAAAACATACTTGACACACATGCTTTTTCTTCTCCCAGTAATAACCAGTGTTAGCAGGCAATGCCGGAGTATTATTCTTTTGGGAAGGCAACATCACTGTGAATAGTGTGCCATTCATCTCTGCTGTATAACACTGTGAATGACACTCATCAGGAGACCAATCACAAGTTGACAACATCTGTCTGTGCTGCTGTGGTTCTGTAAATCCTGCTCAAAACAACTTTTCAAACCATTGGCCTTCAGGTGTCGTAGGCTTTTTGTCTCACAATTTACCTGTCAGGACTCAAAATCTGAAAAATATGAATGCATGAAAAAAAAAAAAAAATACTTGTTTTTAACTTGGAAACCATTAATAAAGTGAATAAAGTGTGACTATTCGCAAAGCAGGTAGGAGGATTGGACCCAAATGCAGATGACAGATGAGGAGGCACAAATTCAATGATTGATTTCAGAAGGCGTAGAGGCTTTTGTCCCAAAAGGCAGGCAGGTAATAGCAGGCAAGCAACAGGAAAACAGGCAAGCATTCAAAGAAATGATGACGAACCGACAAAGCAACAAAAGAAAAGGACCGGTGTAAGTAGTGATTGACTAATGGGGAGTAGGGAACAGATGACTGCAGAGCTAATGAGGGACAGGGGAAACTAATCAGGGCGGAAACCATCAAAACTGGCAGGAAAACACACAAAAGCAAGAAAATGAAGTGATCTAAACATGGTAACAGGAAGCACTAAACATGAGTAAATGAATGAATCACACAAAGAATACATAAGTTAGGAGGAGGGTAGATTATAACAGTGACTGTTCAGGTTTGTGTCTGTGGAGTCCGGTTGGGTGCGAGTCCGACAATTCTCCGTTCTGCACGGGTCCGTGTCCCAGCTTTCAAATAATAGACAGGTCCAGTTTGGTTCTGTGTAGTACATTTCCGGATCTTTTTTGGGTTCTGGCACAAATTTGTGGACCCGTGAAAAAGTTTACACAACATTGCACAGCTCCGTGAGGCTATACTTAAAAACTGTTGCTTTAAATGTAATGCTAATGTCAGCATTAACATACTCACAATTAGTGGTGTGCGATACTGCAGTATTTGGTATCGATCCGATACCAAGTAAATACAGGGCCAGTATCGCCGATACGATACAATACTGATATTTTTTAATAATTAAGGCGGATGCATCATCAAATTACTAAATCTGAATGAATTTTTATGACCTTAAGTGTTTTTGTGATTTTACAATTGGATTATTAATTACTTAAAACCCAGGAAAGAATTTTCATATGCTTGAATACATCTGTCGTGTAACCACTGTATCTTACAGCCTTTTTACAAATTATACAGCTTGCCGTTGTTTCATTTTCGGCGTGAAAATATAGCCACACGGCGCTCCTCTTCCTCTCTGCCGTTGTTCTGCTCCGTCTCTGTCCTACTTGTGTGTGTGATGCTGCTGGCCGCCGCCGGGGCCTGGCTGCTTGCTCGCTTGCCTGGTGCCGCTGAGTGACCTGACGGTACAACATCAAATCACAAGAGGGGGGAGGAGGAGCAAAAGTGTGCCTGCTCCGCGCTGTGACAGGAGCGGCATTTGAAAGCAGCGGCACTGACACAGACAGACAGCCAGGTCGCCTTTATGATGAAACCGCAGCGGTGCATACTGGAGAGAACCTGAAACTAAAGTATCAATCTCATTACAATGGTATTGATCAATATCAATACCAACGTTGGTATCGATATTGTCGATATTTGGATCGATCTGCCCACCACTACTCACAATGACACTGCTAAAATGTTTGTGTTTTTCAGGTATAATGTTTACTGTGTTAACCCACTTATTTTAGCTTGTTAGCAAAGTAGAGCTGAGGCTGATGGGAATGTCAAGAGTTTTGCAGGTAGTTCGTAGTGTAGACAACTTGACATTTTGACCTGATAATGGCGCTATTTGAAATGTTTTGGGATCATATTAATGCAATTCATCTTGTGGGGGACATGGATGGGTGAAGGAAATGTCATGGCAATCCATCCAATAACTTTCAGTCTGGACTAAAGGCGGTTGGTCGCTCCTGAGAGCCACGGCTGCTAGCACGGATAAAAAACATAATTATGGTAGCATTAAGTTTCTCTACGTAGATATACATTTGCTCTAACAAATTAGTAACACACAAGCATACTTTCTAAGATACATTATTGAAAGAAGAGCATGATGAAAAAAATCACTAATGCTGTGTTTCAAATTGCGCACTTCTGTACCTGCACTTTCTATTTTGAGTATATGGTGCGTTCATGCTGATAGAGTATGGCTAAATGCAGTGCACTACAATTGATCTGATGCTGCACTCAAAATGGTCAAAACTTTGAGTGTGGAACGCTGGACACTACTCGCACTCAGCGGCCGCCATCTTTGCTACGGAGCGGAAGCTACGGGACCACCAACATATTTTCAAACTTGTGAATGTGGCGACCGGGGAAGCTGCAGCAGTTGAAACGGAGAACACAGAAACATACAAAGATAATTTATACATGTGTTTCTTTAAATAAGTATCACAATTCTGTATTCAGGTAGTGAGAAAACAAGCCGGTATATATGTTGGCAGGCGACAAGAGGTGGCGGTAATGCTCAGCTGCAATTTAACATTCAAAAGAAGAAGAAGCAAGAAAATGGCGCAATGCATGTCCATGCAGAGACTGAAATATACGCAAATTGTGGGTGTATGATAAAATCTGTTAGACATTTGACTGGTTTGTAAAAGAAAAAGACATGGGGAGGGGGGATGAAAATTCTATTTGAATGAGAAAGGTATGTTGAGTTTTGAAGATCTAAGAGCTAGTTTTGAGGTCCCCAGGACATCCTTAAAATGACTCCCTAAAATGTTATGGAGTGCCATGGGGGAACAGTCTTGAGGCGCACCCAGTCATTAAATGGTTTGTTGATTTTCCTGTGAGAGGATTAGTGTCCAAGATCTTTGCTAAACTGATGCAAGCATCCATAGGAGAACTCCCAATAGCAAGGAAATGGGAGCGAGAACTAAGCCCTGAGGGGAATGCAATTAATTGGGAGACAGAGATAACATTTCCACTGTTCCAAAAACCCAAATCACCAGCAGATCCACTTCAACAATGTCATAGGACATATTGGACTCCTCAGAAGAGCTACGTCTCTAAAGTCATTCCTACTCCCTATTGCACGTTCTGCCAACCTGAACAAACTGGAACTTTCCTGCACATGGTCTGAGAGTGTGAACAGGTGCATGAGTTCTGGAATAAAACAACATCAATAATATCTGATGTGATAGGATGTCAAATTCCTACTGACCCGATTGTTTTGTTACTTAATGATGACTCTAAATTACATCTGCTCGAGAGACAGAGGAAAGTTTGGCTAGCCGGCTCAACCGCAACCAAGAAAATGATAGCTCAGTGCTGTCTCCCCCACCCCCCACTCGCTTTGTATAAAACAGTGGTTGGCATATTTTCTGGACATAGTTATTCTTGAGCTCTCTACAGCAAGGATTAACAAAGCCAAATCATCGATTATAGACCTATGGAAAAACACAGCAGCACAAGTATCAGACCTAATGACCTCAGCATCACAGGAACTAGAGGAGAGGGACTAGGCAAGGTGTGATTTTTGTTTTTCTGTTGTTTTTTTTTTGCTTATTTGATTGTTTTGTTTTCCAGAGGGTTTTTGTTCTTGTTCAATTGTATTTGTATGTTCTATATGTTAATATAATAATAATATAATAATATAAAATATAAAAATAAAAATAAAAAATTGATCTAAAAAAAATTATTCTATTTGAATGAAAATTAATAAAAACATTGTTAAAAAAAAAAGAGAAGAAGAAGAAGAAGAAGAAGAAGAAGAAGAAGAAGAAGAAGAGTCATTTCCAGTCAGAGCATAATGGCATAACACGACCCTGTCAAAATGTATGCTCTACACACGTGAGTACATAGGGTACACAGTGTACTGTATGCAAGTGTACTCACGCAAGTATCTGAATTGTGACAAACCATATGACTGGATTTACATGGGTTTCACATCCCAGTTTGTTGTTTCTGTTGTGATAATACATAGAGGCAACGTTACACTGTAACTGGTAGCGCTCAGTCACAGCACTTCTAAAGGACAACACAAAATACAGCCATCTTTCAAAGTCAATTTCAAAAGGAAAGGCACAAACTGACATCTGAGAGAGTGTACATCACAGCCTGTCCACTTTAATGAGCCTTAATGGGTCGAACAAATCCATATTGCATTGTCCCCTGAATAAACTGTTTTTCCCCTAACCATATATCTTCTAATCCTTTTAGTGGCCAGCAGCCAGAGATTCAGTGGACACTGCTGAATAATTGATGTAGTCCCCACTGAGTTGAAATGGGGACTGAGTCTTGCAGTGCACAAAATAAAGGTGAGACTTAAATTGACATCAAGTGAACAAGCATAGAGGCTACACATTTATGGGCTGCTAGTCACAGCACAACTCTTACTCCTATCACCATCGGTATTGGAGGATTGATTGGCTTATACTGTAGAGGCTTCAGAGTCTCCTTTCATTCAACAGTGCAATGGAAACAAGATTCATATTAAACAGTGACAGGGAATCTGACACTAACTCAGTTTAGATTGTGTTAACAAACTTCAGGCTCAAATTAGGCAGTGCAACTTTAATATTATTTCCGAATTTCCATAATTCATCCATGTTCGCCGGAGCCAATTTTCTCATGTCACTTGTCATTTCCATAGTGACAGGTAAGGCATCTTTCTGCATCATCAGCTGCTCCAGCACATTTGCTCATGTTCCTGACACCGTATGAGGGTGAACATTTTAAATGATATGCCATTGAAAAACAACTATCAAATGGGAAGGCAGTCACATAGCACATTTTCTGGAAATGCGGTTTAACTCAGGGAGAAGACGGCTCTCTTTAGTGCTGTACTAACAGACCCAAACACTATCCTCTGAGGGAACAGTCCATTATCGCTGGTGACAAACATGAAAAGCAAACAGTGAGGAGCAAGTCAGGAAAATGCCACTGTGCAGGAAAAAAAACATTTACGATTCTGACTGCCAGAGAGAATTTTCTTGTGCTGCCCAAACATCTCCCCACACAGTCTCTCTTTTCATTAGTGCAACTCAGACAAATGTCAGAGAAGATAACCCATTATTTTCCCTGTTGACAATAACACATACACACATACATAAACATCATGCCTCTATATTACTTTGATTACTTTCTATTGATTCACTGATCTTGCTGATGTGCATCAGCTCAGGGTTGGTAGTGACCAGTGACTTTATTTCTACTGTTGGTGCAATTTCAAACTACATGATCACCTATTGACTATTTCCTATTTTCATCTTGTAAAACAAAAGAAAAAAAAAACATTGACAGTGTCTGTAATAAAATATGTAGTATGTGACTGTGTGTCTTCTTTTATTTTTACAATGCCTATCCACCAGTTTCTCTTCTTATCATTATTTTGTGAACAAAATCTGAGCTTGCACTGAACAAGCTGTGTTTGCACTAAACAAGAAGATAGCATTAAAAGGGCATTACGCAATGAAACTTTTATCAGCCTTCATTGGCGATACATTGGTTGCTTGCAGTAGCTTGTATCGGAGAGAGATATAGCAATATTAGAGGGGGTATTATTAGCTTTTAAGTGCTAAACAAGTACCAAATTCTATGTGTAGCAAAAGCATTAAATTGAACACAGACCCCAGAGGGGTGTTACTAAGTATACAGTCAGTGTTAATGGCACCATCTGGCTTGATGGGTCTGTGTCATTAAAGTTGTCCCTTTTGAATGTGATTACAATTCATACTTCAACCAAACAGGTTGTGGGCAAATCATGATATTCAGAGTAAATATTGGGTGGAACCAATAAGGGAAGGGTTGGAAATGTTGTGGATGGGTGAGGTGGTGGAGAGACACTGGGCTGTGAGAACCTGATTCTGCTGGCTCTAGAAAATGGGGGAAAAAGAGAGGAACAGCTGGGCTGTAAGCATTCATGTCATGTTGGAGGCTGAACATCTGATCCTATAGAGAAAGCAGCACATGACTCACAGTGCCTAATGCTCAGTGGGAAGCGTGGAGCCGACACAATTAGAACACAGAACACACATGCATGCACACACATACAGGAGCACAGAGCGGCTTGCTTGGCTCTCCTTCAGGTTGGGAGGTGCCAGCGCAACAGAACAGGCCGAAGCAGCTGGGGCCTCCAGCCAAATCATGGTTGATTGTTGGGTCCTGTCAGGCCACAGGTTGTGCAGTTCCAAACCCTCCAATCCACCAAGTTGAAAAGAAAACAAGGTCTTAGTCAATAGATTAAAGCCAGGAATTTTTCATCATGAATCCTCTCGTGGCTATGTTAACACAAATTCATATGCCGCTGGAGGTGAATGGCTGTTCTGCACGTAGGCGAATATTGATGTGAAGCATGTGTTGGAGGTGTGTGTGGGAGGAGTGGTTCAGTCACCTTTACACTGAGGTAATGCTGTTGCTGTGTTGCGTGACATATTTGTTTTGTGAAATTTCTGAAATTACCTTGACAGGTTGAAAAGAAAATGATGAAAACGTTCTTAAATATCATATAATCGATACAGCATAGTATCGCGATATTTTCCTTGGCAATACCTTATCGATACACAGACGCCAAGTATCGATCTATTATTATATATGTGTTGCTCAGTTTACCTGCTTGACAATCCCATTTTGCAGCATTAAATTGAAGTGAGATGAACAAACAGAAATGGATCGTCTTAGATGTTGACAGAAGTTTCCTTTTGGGGACATCATTTGGGAAAAAATTGCAGTTGGGAAAAAGGTAATATTAGAGGGTAAGGGAAGGACAGAATATGCATTGCTTCATTTTATTTCAAATGACAATTTAAATCTGTGGGGGAAGGAGCCGGAACTTGTGCGGGAGGTGGAGCGCTACCAGTTGGATCTGGTGGGGCTTACCTCTACGCACAGTCTCGGTTCTGGAACCATACTCCTGGATAGGGGTTGGACTCTTTTCTTCTCCGGAGTTGCCCAGGGTGTGAGGCGCCGGGCGGGTGTGGGGATACTCACAAGCCCCCGGCTGAGCGCCGCTACGTTGGAGTTTACCCCGGTGGACGAGAGGGTCGCCTCCCTACGCCTGCGGGTTGTGGGGGGGAAAACTCTGACTGTTGTTTGTGCGTATGCACCAAACAAGAGCTCGGAGTATTCGGCCTTCTTGGAGACCTTGAATGGAGTCCTGTATGGGGCTCCAGTGGGGGACTCCATAGTTCTGCTGGGGGACTTCAAAGCGCACGTGGGAAATGATGGAGACACATGGAGAGGCGTGATTGGGAGGAACGGCCTCCCTGATCTAAACCAGAGTGGTTGTTTGTTGTTGGACTTCTGTGCTAGTCATGGATTGTCTATAACGAACACCATGTTCGAACATAGGGATGCTCATAAGTGTACTTGGTACCAGAGCACCCTAGGCCAAAGGTCAATGATCGATTTTATAATCGTTTCATCTGATCTGAGGCCGTATGTTTTGGACACTCGGGTGAAGAGAGGGGCAGAGCTGTCAACTGATCACCATCTGGTGGTGAGTTGGGTCACAGGGTGTGGGAAGACTCTGGACAGACCTGGTAAGCCCAAACGGGTAGTGGGGGTAAATTGGGAACGTCTGGAGGAGGCCCCTGTCCGACAGACTTTCAACTCACACCTCCGGCGGAGCTTTTCGTGCATCCCTGTGGAGGCTGGGGGCATTGAACCCGAGTGGACAATGTTCAAAGTTTCCATTGCTGAAGCTGCGGCGGGGAGCTGTGGTCTTAGGGTCTTAGGTGCCTCAAGGGGCGGTAACCCACGAACACCGTGGTGGACACCGGTGGTCAGGGAAGCCGTCCGACTGAAGAAGGAGTCTTTCCGGGATATGTTATCCCAGAGGACTCCGGAGGCAGTTGCAAGGTACCGAAGGGCCCGAAGGGCTGCAGCCTCTGCCGTGAAAGAGGCAAAGCAGCGGGTGTGGGAGAAGTTCGGAGAAGACATGGAGAAGGACTTTCGGTCGGCACCAAGGTGCTTCTGGAAAACCGTTCGCCACCTCAGGAGGGGGAAGCGGGGGAACCATCCAAGCTGTGTACAGTAAGGATGGGACGCTGTTGACCTCAACTGAGGAGGTAACAGGGCGGTGGAAGGAGCACTTTGAGGAACTCCTAAATCCGACTAATACGCCCTCTATGGTAGAGGCAGAGCTGGAGGATGATGGGGGATTGTCGTCAATTTCCCTGGTGGAAGTTGCTGAGGTAGTTAAACAACTCCACAGTGGCAAAGCCCCAGGGATTGATGAGATCCGTCCAGAAATGCTTAAAGCTCTGGGTGTGGAGGGGTTGTCTTGGTTGACACGCCTCTTCAACATTGCGTGGAAGTCGGGGACGGTGCCTAAGGAGTGGCAGACCGGGGTGGTGGTTCCCCTTTTCAAAAAGGGGTCCAGAGGGTGTGTGCCAATTACAGGGGTATCACACTTCTCAGCCTCCCCGGTAAAGTCTACTCCAAGGTGCTGGAAAGGAGGGTTCGGTCGATAGTCGAACCTCAGGTTGAAGAGGAACAATGCGGATTCCGTCCTGGTCGTGGAACAACAGACCAGATCTTTACTCTCGCAAGGATCCTGGAGGGAGCCTGGGAGTATGCCCAACCGGTCTACATGTGCTTTGTGGATCTGGAGAAGGCATATGACTGGGTCCCCCGGGAGATACTGTGGGAGGTGCTGCGGGAGTATGGGGTGAGGGGGTCCCTTCTCAGGGCCATCCAATCTCTGTACAACCAAAGCGAGAGCTGTGTCCGGGTTCTCGGCAGTAAGTCGGACTCGTTTCAGGTGAGAGTTGGCCTCCGCCAGGGCTGCGCTTTGTCACCAATCCTGTTTGTAGTATTTATGGACAGGATATCGAGGCGTAGTCGGGGTGGAGAGGGGTTGCAGTTTGGTGAGCTGGGGATCTCATCACTGCTTTTTGCGGATGATGTGGTCCTGATGGCATCGTCGGCCTGTGACCTTCAGCACTCACTGGATCGGTTCGCAGCCGAGTGTGAAGCGGCTGGGATGAGGATCAGCACCTCTAAATCTGAGGCCATGGTTCTCAGCAGGAAACCGATGGAGTGCCTTCTCCATGTAGGGAATGAGTCTTTACCCCAAGTGAAGGAGTTCAAGTACCTTGGGGTATTGTTTGCGAGTGAGGGGACAATGGAGCGGGAGATTGGTCGGAGAATCGGCGCAGCGGGTGCGGTATTACACTCAATTTATCGCACCGTTGTGACGAAAAGAGAGCTGAGCCAGAAGGCAAAGCTCTCAATCTACCGGTCAGTTTTCGTTCCTACCCTCACCTATGGTCATGAAGGCTGGGTCATGACCGAAAGAACGAGATCCAGGGTACAAGCGGCCGAAATGGGTTTCCTCAGGAGGGTGGCTGGCGTCTCCCTTAGAGATAGGGTGAGAAGCTCAGTCATCCGTGAGGAGCTCGGAGTAGAGCCGCTGCTCCTTCACGTCGAAAGGAGCCAGTTGAGGTGGTTCGGGCATCTGGTAAGGATGCCCCCTGGGCGCCTCCCTCGGGAGGTGTTCCAGGCACGTCCAGCTGGGAGGAGGCCTCGGGGAAGACCCAGGACTAGGTGGAGGGATTATATCTCCAACCTGGCCTGGGAACGCCTCGGGATCCCCCAGTCGGAGCTGGTTAATGTGGCTCGGGAAAGGGATGTTTGGGGTCCCCTGCTGGAGCTGCTACCCCCGCGACCTGTTACCGGATAAGCGGAAGAAGATGGATGGATAATTTAAAGCATTAAGACTACATTTACTCGGAACGCTGTCATCCATTTTGACACTGAAAATGGTGCTGCGGCAAATATTGGGATAGCTCCTCCCCTGACGCATGTGATCACACTCCAAATATTTGATAAACCTTGAGAACCCTGCAATATTTATAGTAGAATGTTGCCATATGTTTAAAATTGCAATAATATCCTATCGTGACATAAGAATCGCGATGATATCGTATCGTGATTAGTGATTTGATATATAACATAGCAATGCACAAAATAACATTTGGTTAGAATCAGAAAATAAATCTTAACATGATTAACATGAACAATAAATCTTTCATGTACAGTATGTAACTGCACATAGGAATCCAAATCAGAACATGAGAACTTCTGGATTACCAAATACCAAATACAATTACAATAATACATTACAGACAGCTTTAATAAACAAAATAGAAATAAAAAACCTTGTTTCTTACCTCTTGGCGAATGGTGCTTCCATATGATGTTGGCCTCAGGTCGACCGACCGCCAGACACATAAGATTGACGTTGCTGCCCTCATTCACTGCGATGTCCTTCGATATGTTAGTGATCCTGGCGGGTACTGAGGGGAGAAAGAAAATCAGGATTGATGGTTTGAGCTTAATTAATGACACGTGAGCAAAGGGCTCGCTATTCCACGTGATCAGAACAGTGATGAGGTTAAAAATAACCCCGGGTTGGGGACTCAATTAGCATGAAATTCGCTGACAAATTTGACAATTCTCTGGCTCGCTGTGCTGTTATACATGATTGATTTTCTTCATCATGTGTCTTTGCCACACTGCTCATTAGACAAGCATCAGACTGATTTGGAGTAAGACCTGATTTCATCTCTCTGACTGGACCAGATTGATCTGTGTGTTTGTGTGTGTGTGTGTTTGTGTGTGTCGGGGTTCTTGATTAGGTGTACCCTGTGAGATTGTAGCCTCAAATCAAAGGTCAGACGTTATCCTTTTTCACTGTAATTTAACTCAGTAATGGTGAATTTAAGTAAAAGACCATTATTGCAACAGACAAGACATGCTTTCGTTGAGGAAAATCCACGTAGTATCCTCTGCAGTGTAGTTTAGGACAGTTTAGCTTTAAAAAATCATGAATAAAAAGGAAATTATTTTGAATCTTTGGAGCTGAGAAATAGAAGGGGTGTTACAGTAGAACCAACCAGCAATGAGCATAATAAGTGAATGTACATGAATAGGAAATGAAGGTAACTAGACTACAACACTGGCCATATAACTTCTTTTTTTAAAGGTGAACTATTATGCTTTTCCGTATTTTCTGTCATATCTACAATGTTATAATGTTGGATTTTCATGTTAAACGTGGCCAAAGCTTCAAATAATGAGGTAAACGTATTTCAGAGAGCTAAAACGTTCAGATTTCCAACTTTTGTGAATGTTACGTTTTCAACTGTTTTTTCTACTCTGTGCTTGGGTAACTTAGCCATAGACAATTAAAGAAATGGACCAACAGATCCCGTGTCTCTGGATGGAGACCAGTGAAGGATATTAGAAGCACTTTTCCGGTGATGGCTGAGCGTTACTGAGCAGCCTCCAACTGAGCTTGAAGACGTAGATGTGACGTGAGCAACGTGTCTGAAAGTTGGAAGTCTTCTGGTAGCTGTGCCAAGAGAAATCTCAATCATTCCCAATCTAGCAGAGACGGAGAGCGTAGGTATATGTAAGGAGATAACATAGGCACAGGCTAATTATTGATCACTAAAATGCTAGTTAACATTAGTAATTAAACTTAAACAGCTAATGTAAGTCAAAACTGCCTGCAAGCTTCTCCTGTACTGTACAGTAATTTGAGTGGTTATGACCCAATCGTTAGCCTGTTTTTATAAAAACGTCTGCTACGGAGCCATAACGTGAGGTACAAGGTAATGGAGCCTTTTATACATTGTTGTGTTTCTTTAGAAATAAACAATGGACAAATAAAGTCTTTAAACGCTTCAGATGTAAAGTTATTCGCTGTCAAAGTGACGTCAAAATGAATGGCAGTCAATGGAATGCTAACGCCGGGTGATGGCTTGTTAGCATCAAAATGGCGCCATAGGAGGTACGGGTTGTGGAGAGAGACTTACCCCCTTGAACTTAACACTGAGCCGGCCTTCTCCAGCCTTCTATGATTGGTCATCTGCTCCAGGTAGGTAGGAATAGAGTGTTTTTTTTTTTTTTTTAAGCAACTGCGGTGTTAACATTGTCGCATGTAGCTACATGCTAATGGCAGTGAAAGCTGTAATATTGCCTCCCAGTTTTGTCAATTTCTCCCCAATTTCAGGTCACATTACTGTTGAAACATATCCGGTTGGGTAGTATTTGGTTCAGAAGCCTTTATCTGCGATTTGTGATGGTAGAAAGTGCTGCTATACTCTATAACTGTGCACTGTGAACTATAGTAGCTGCATGCTAACGACAGGAAACCTGTAATCTTGGCTGCCAGTGTTGGTCATTTCTCCCCAATTTGGGGTCACATTACTGCTGAAACGTATCGGGTTGTGTCATATTTGGTTTATAAGCCTTTATTGGTGTTTTTCACGGTATTTTGCTTTATACTTGATTGAAGCCACAGATTGTATGGAGACAGGCAGCAACAACAGGAACACTGATACGGAATCTGACCAATCAGAGCAGACTGGGCTTTTACCAGAAGGGGAGTTTAAAGAGACAGGCACACCAACAGAGAGGGTGAATACAGGAGGCCATCGGCAGTATGAGAAAAATAAAGTGTTTTTTTAAACATCAAAGCATATAAACATGTTCTAGTAGGATCACAAAATACAAGTATGAACCTGAAAATGCTATATAATTGATCACCTTCAAACATATTCTGTGCATAAGTAAAGGTACTGGTCTCCACTTCTTAATGCACTAAATGAATGAGCACTACTCTGACAAGTGTTGAAAAGTAAAACATGCTCAATGTTATATTTGTAATGCTGGTTGGGGTATTTTATTCCTGCATGGTATTAAGTAAATCAATGGGACTTAATTTATTTCAGAGCAGTTGTCATATTCCCTTCAGGACTAATAAGCTAATGTTCTCTTGCTGTCAATTGATCACATAACTCTCTAATTATAATTATAATGTTAAAGTTTTAGCTTCAATTATGATTAAGACAGCTTATCACTTCATTAAAATAGTTTAAAACATAATGATAAAACAGTCATGTATTCCAAGTAATACATCCAATATAATTATTAATGATATTCTTCCACATTTTGAATATAAATAAAAAAGTCATGAATGATGTGTGGTCTGTGCCAGGGGATCAGGGCTGGAGTGATATGATACCATGCATCCCATTGACCTTTAAATTTACCCATTCAATTAGCATGCATGGCTAAAGCCAGCTCAATTGGTTCATTTGTGCGTGCAGCCTGGTTCTCTAAATGCCACCCAAAAACTTGACATGGAACCTATAGTTTATAACATATTTATAACCAGTATCACATAATTCACTGTATGATTCAGGTAAACAAATGAAGGACTATTCCGTGTTTTACACACCATGTTCTCTATTTGCAACCCATGATAACTATATATATATATATATATTTTTTTTTTTTTAGCTCAAATTAAAAGGGCTATATAGTCCCCCTTTAGGTAATTACTTGTATCTGATTCTCCATTTCTCCTCAGACATTAAAACCTTCAGGATGCACCCATTCACAAACAGAACTAATGACAAAATAAATTGTATTTTGAAAGGACTATTACATGCAACACTCATTCCATAAAATGACAAAGATCAGTGCTCAGTTCAGCCATTAATATGAACTGCTTTAAATGCTGGCTAGCTATTTTGCCTTCATCCCATCCTTTGAATCTGCTTGATATACACAGATACATGGTTTTAGAAATATCATCTAATTTATATCTATATAACATCTACATACTCATATGCTCACTGTAGATATACACAGTACACACACATTTACAACATTTACAAAGCAAGCTGTAATTTAAAAAGGTTAGGCTTTGTTGTCTCACTTTTTCTAAAGTGTCAGCATCTTTTTTACATGAAAAGTCAATAAGAAGTTTCCAGGAAGTGGACACAAAATATTCACTTTGGAAAAGTGCAATGCACGGCTTCTTTCTTTTGAAGTGGTGAAAGTTGATAAAAGTGTAACAGTTTGGCAAATTGCACATGATGTGGCACACAGCTTATTGTTGGAGAGATGTTACACAGCCGTCTGGCCAACACATCCTTATACCTAAACGAAATCATAGCTTGATATCCAAAGACTCCCAAAATGACACATACAATTGTTCTATTTACTACTGCACAGTGGCAGTTTAATCATTTGACTGTATTCATGTGACCGTTCTATTTACACATAGTAAACATTGTGAGACAAACTAGTTGAGTTTAGGCAACACAAATACTTAGTTAGGATTAGTAAAACCTTTTTGGCCTAAAATGAGTCATGTAAAACTTAAAATGATTACATTACATGTCGTTTAGCTGACGCTTTTATCCAAAGCGACTTACAATTGCTACATATGTCAGAGTTCGCACGCCTCTGGAGCAACTAGGGGTTAAGTGTCTTGCTCAGGGACACATTGGTTGATGTATCGCAGTGAGAATTGAAGCCAGGTCTCCCACACCAAAGGCATATGTCATATCCACTGCGCCATCACCACCCAGGACATAACGTCAAGGAAATCATTGCGTCACCAACTAAGGTCTGTAAAACTCATCAATCAACTCGGTTGATTTCAAAATGACTTTTGGTTTCACATGGGACACAAACCCCGGCCTCCTGAGTGAAAGTCCTGTGTTTGTTTGACCCATCCACACTAGAGTGGGGATCGGGCCGTATTTTTCTGTCCGAGCCCGGCCCGTGTCCAACAGGCATTAAGATATTTATGTTTCCTCATTAGTATGACACATATACTTTTGTTTGTGTGGAAAGCTCGCTTTTATTAAGCAACTGTAGGAGGGTATTCGGAAATGTCAACAGATGAGCGCATCAGCGCACACGGGGCAACAAGCGCATATTAATAAGCTGTTTAATTTAAAATGTTCAATGCCTTATCGCGTTGATGTGACTGAGCCACATCATTTCTAAATATCTGTCCGAACCTGGCCCGGCCCCCCCGATTCGGGTGTCCATCCTCTAATCCACACCAACAAGCCTTCTGCAGAATTAGGCACTCTTATACTTTGACGCCTCACTTCCTTGTTTGCTCTTGCGATGATTACTTCAGGTTGCTGCCTAACAAGAAACATAGTTATCAGACTTCATGAGCTGCTTGCATAATCGACCAATAGTCTAGTTTTCTGCCCCTATCATTTTCTCTGTGCTGTGTGGAATCTAAATACACAGAAACCCAAGTCAATTCAAGTGTCATTTTTTGTGTATGTAACCTAAAAAATGTGTCTGATGTTGTAGGGCACATTTTCTGACCTGTATTTTTAATATCAATTACGACTGGAGGAGTTTAAAGGTTAATATAATACAGATATTCAGAGGATAGAAGAAAACCATGGCGGGCTCTTTTGATCATTAAGCTTAAGAAAAATGGAAAATGAAACGATTTGTGGATACCAAAATAGCATTATGAATCCATCCTAAAAGGAAATATGCTTCTGCTCCAAGTCCATTTTAAATGTGTCATTTTCTCTCTGTCTCTTTCATGATCAACAACGTCAAATCAATATGTAAAAAATGGCTGTTTTTAACTTGTTCCTGAAAACTGCAACACCTTAACAAAAGAGATATCTTAATCATCAATCCTTAGTAATTATAAGGCAATTTATCTTAATGTTATTTCTTTGAAGAAATTGTGGTCTGGTATATAATAGTTGTTGTTTCTTGAACAAGAACATCAATTGTTTTCTGAACAAATTCCTGTCTGGAGACATTCTGTTGAACCATAGTCATATGTATATGAAAACTAAAAACATATCAGACCACCGAAAGCTCCTACAATGTATCTAATGCAACCAACTGGAACAGGAGAGCAGCTGATGTCTGTGGTTATATGCTTAATGGAAGTAGCTAGTGTAAAGTTAGGTGCTAACAGCTGTCATGTAGGTGGGGGATTTCAACAGCGATATTATATCACAGATTATTTTGTCCATATGCTGTTGTATATCAGCCTTTATCCTCCAGCTACACAAACAACTTCTAAATTGGAGGTGTCTGGGTCCTCACTTGGCTGTAAGTTTATACAAAAAATAGGAATTACAGGCTGTTGGATCTCTGCCGGCAGTAGAGAGAGCGGTGAGATATCCAGACACAGATGCCCCTAAGAGCAAACCACAGTCCCTTAACAGCCAAAAGGTCACCTAATGTGAATTTCAAACTATATTGAATACTGTAAAGGGTGTTGTGTATTATGTGCAAAGTAGAACTAGCTTCTAACATGTTCCATAAACCAAGGCCATAGCTATAAAGTGTTCCAATAGATTTTCTGCAAAACCTGGTGGCAAAATGTGACGAAGAGGCTTCCACAATCGTCTTCCGTTTATAGCAATTAGACCAACGCCACCGAGCTGATGGGGTAATGATTCATTGAGGGAAAAATGCCACATGTGGCGCCTTTAAGAGGCTCTAAATAGGGAAGGCAGAAGGACGCAGCAGGCATCACTTTCTCAGACCCATTGACCTCCGGTAGAGATGAATGAACAAGCATCTGTGTGCAGAGTAGGTGACGGGTCCTCCAGCTTGATAATGCCAGTGGCCAGGTGATTAAAATCACAGCTCCCCTGCCACTGGGGTTGGTGGTGGATGTGACTGGGGGCCACGACCCGTCACTCTTCATGTCGGCACAGCCAAGGTGTTTCCGCTAGCAATTAATTAGAAAATGGAATCAGGAGGCTTCCCAAAGAGGAAAAGTATGCTTTCTCTGTGTGTTTATTTAACATCATGGCTTGACTGATGTGATTGTATTTCTTGTAATACTTTATTTTTTTCTAATGTCAACCGTCATTGTGCTGGTAAAATGTGGTTCATTCACAGAGAGATGAGTAGATACAGGGCAGAAATGTGAGGAATGCGAGGAATGTGTTATCAGCAGGGCACAAGAACACAATGGTATAGTAAGCATTGTTACGATACTGCACACTGTTGTCTGTTAGAATATAATGTATACATTCATGGCAATTCCCCAGTCAGACAATGCAATGGTAACATACTGTATGTGGGGCATCTTTAAGCTCCAACTTTTCCTCATGAAAATTAGAAAGAAATTCAAGAAATTGTGTTTGAAGGGTCAGGACAATTCAAGTTCAGTTTTCAAAGTAGGCTAAGCAACAACATAACCCCCCACTACCCACAGCCACTTGTGAAAGAGGTATTCAATTCAATTCAATTTTATTTATAGTGTCAAATCACAACAGGAGTTTTCTCAGGACACTTTACAGACAATTTCTCCCCAAGAGCAAGCATTTGGTGTGACATTGGTGAGGAAAACAGGCAGCAACGCTGACTCTTAGTGGGTGGCCATCTGCCGCTGCCGGTTGGGACACAGATCCTTTACTTAAGCTAAGATAGCAATAACACAAGTTCTGCCTTCAAAGTTAGGAAGTAGTGTTATACATTTATATATTTGAGTACAGTGAACTTCAAGAAACCAGTTTGAGATGATTTGAGCTTTGTGACATGGTGCGTCATCGTGCTGGATGGATAAGAAGCTGGGTACACTTAAAGGGATGGACATGGACAGCAACAAATACCAGAGATGTTCACAAGTCATTTTTTGGAAGTTCAAGTCAAGTCTCAAGTCTTTTGCCACGAGTCCAAGTCAAGTCTCAAGTCTCTGTCCATCTGATCTGTCCCTAACACTGTATTGTTAAATCTTATGAATTCAAAGCATGTCCTGTAGCTACCATCCATACAGTACAGTATTAAAATCAGTTGTAGGATAACTTTATGGGGTCTACTTAACACATCCCTCTAGCCCTCAGACCTGGTGAAATATTAACCTAAGTCTGTCACATCATATGGATACAACTATAAAGATACAATGTGCCTGTTCCCAGCATTAGCACACTTTGCAATGGTTAGCTTGTTACCTGTGGTGATATATGCTAAATATAACATCTCTTTCACTCAAAAAAATGTCTAATGTTGAAGTGGAAATCTTAATAGCCTAGAAATCATCCACGGGATCAATTACGCATCACATGAGTTTGCCCGCCCGACACAGCGTTTGTTCCTGGGGAGATGGATCCGTGCACCCTGCCTCCTGTGCGCCATGGATGTCTGAGCATCGGCAACTACTAACTATAAAGATACAATGTGCCTGTTCCCAGCATTAGCACAGCACTTTGCGATGGTTAGCTTGTTACCTGTGGCGGTATATGCTAAATGTAACGTCTCTTTCACATTAGCAAGTGACTGATCTGGGTGTGTTTTGAGTTTTTGAGATCTTGGTGCCACACACCTTGCATGTAACTGTTGGCTTACTGCCACTGTTTACCAAGTATTTGAAAGCAAAACTAATGACAAAAGGCACAACTCCAGGAGGACTTGGTGTCGCCATCGTCAATGCATGTGAGTGCGTGCAGATAAGGCATAGCGCATGCGTTGCACATTATGGCAAAGGGCAGGGGACATGCAGCTCGTCATACGTTTCCCCAACGTATATGCGCCAATAAAGGAAAATAGAAATCCATGAATAAATTTAGATTTAAAAAGCAATAATTGCATGAAAACAGGTTGTTGACGAGTCTCGAAGCTTGAGTCCGAGTCAAGTCGGAAGTCTTTTGGGTCGAGTCGCAAGTCAAGTCTGAAGTCAGCTGTTTGTGCGACTTAAGTACGACTCCAGTCCGAGTCTCAGACTCGAGTCCGAGTCTCAGACTCGAGTCCCTATCTCTGACAAATACTCGTGTAGGCTGTGGCGTTTAAACGATGCTCAACTGTTACTAAAGGGACCAAAAGTGTGCCAAGAAAATATCACCCACACAATCAACAAGGCATTTTTTCCCAGAGAACTGCTTTTCGGACCATTCTCTGTAAACCCTAGAGATGGTTGTGCATGAAAATTCCAGCAATTCAGCATTTCTGAAATACTCAAACCAAAAACCATGCCACGTTCAAGATCACTTAAATTACCCCTCTTCCCCATTCTGATGCTTGATTTGAACTTCAGCAGATCGTCATGACCATGTCTACCATGTCTAAATGCATTGAGTTGCTGCCACGTGATTGGCTGATTACAATTTTGCGTTAATAAATGATTGATTGATTGATCAACTGAACAAACTACTCTCTGCAGACCCTTGCAGTCCTGTTCGGTGTTATTTCTGTACCAGGCAGTGATGTTCCCGGACGCTTTCAATGAAGCAGGAGTATACATTCTGATGTATTTGAGGGGATACCTGGAACCTCCTCAGGCGTCTGAGGACAAACAGTCTCTGTCTTGCTTTTCTCACCACTGAGTCAGTATGCAGTGCCCTGGTCAGACCCTCAGGGATGTGGACTCGGCGCTTGTTTTGCAGCTGTTGTTTTGCAGCCGCAGCTGGTGTTGGGTACCGGTAGGGTACACATTCAATCATTGGCAAATTATCAAAGATGTTTGTCAATATTAATAAAGTTATGAATATGGTTATTCATAACTTTACCAAATTGACAAACAATCAATACGGGGCACCACCCTGAACTTCAGGGGCCAATAACCGAACTGTGAAACAGTCTCATTTAGGTGGTGTTCCTTTTTAAATACAGATCTTAATTAATTTGGTTAATTTATCTGGTATTCTAAAGGAACAGAAGGAAGGGTGAGTTCGAGCATAGACTGTGTTCAACCAGCTTGTTATTACAATAGGTACACAAATAATCACAGACAACTGCTATTTACAGTATGATAGAATTTATTAACTTCAAAATCCTCAATGGCCAGTCGATAATCCTTCGATCAATTAAAACCAATATACCCTTTTTTACTACAACAAAAAGCAGAAACAAAACTAGCATGTGGTGAGACACTCTGTGTGTGTGTGTGTGTGTGTGTGTGTGTGAGTGAGAGATTAGTGAAAGAGGAAAGAAGCACATTTAGAGAAAGAAAAACACACTTGAACGAGAAAAGAAAAGTCACCTGGAGTCTTGATTTTCTAAAAAATAAACTCTTGTATGCTAACAAGGGGATGTTTACATGTTTAGCCTCTCTGGTAAGCTAACAGCTGATCTGTTGCCTACACGGGTCCACGCCGTGACTGTCTCATCACGCCGTGGTTCGACTGACTAACGGGAGTTTTCCTATCTCGCTCTGAACAGTAACTAAGCTCCGTGGAAGGAGCTAGCAATGTAGCATTTACAGTTTACCTAAGCTACATTATTCAACACATCATCAAAAAGTCCCCTGATCAAAGATACATTCACAGCCAAACAGATTAATAATCAAAGCGTGCAGCAATAGCACTGTATTAATCAGATCACATTAATGGCAACACAAATAGCAACAATAGCACATTACTCATTAATAATACACACACTGTTCTAATCTGCCCAGAACACTATTAAGCCTCTTACTTTTGGGATGTGTAGTTCACTTGGTTTGTTCAGCGGATCCTCCGCGATGAACAGAAAGTGAGTTAAAACACGAGCTCGTGATTTAACGAACAGAAAAACTCCCTCCGGCAGCTGGATTCGGAGCCCTGTTCAGAGTCGACTGTCAAAGAAGTGACGTCCTCCTTTCCTCGGAAAACAGATTTGGTGAGAGACAGAAAATCTCCTTCACCAGGACCCACCTTTAGTACCATGAAGATACTATTCAGCTCAAACTCGACCAGCGAGGTGAGGCTGTGGATTTCTCGGCAGCGCTAGCTTTTTATTTAAAGTGGCCATATTATGCTCATTTTCAGGTTCATAATTGTATTTTGAGGTTGTACCAGAATAGGTTCACATGGTTTAATTTTCAAAAAACACCATATTTTGTTGTATTGCACATTGCTGCAGATCCTCTTTTCACCCTGTGTGTTCATGTCTGTTTTAGGTACAGAGTGAGGCATCGCACTTCTATCCCATCTTTGTTGGGAGGCGCACCTGCGCAGTAGCTAGGTAAGAATCACATCATCTAGCTCAAAATCCAACCAAAATCATGGTTGCAGCTGTCGCCGTGGTTCTGCTGCACGCCTTGCTCTGCCCTATTACACCCTGCTACGCTCTGTGTTGCCCTGCAGTGCCCTGCTGCGTCCTGCTGCATCCTGCTGCATCCTGCTACGTCCTGCTATGCTCTGCTGTTCCATGCTACATACTGTAACACCCTGCAGTGCCCTGCTATGCCATGAACTACTACGACTACTATTTCTAGTCACTGTTCCATTATCTTTATTGTGACTGTTCATCACACCCCCTGGGTCTTTGTATATTATAGAGTGTGGTCTAGACCTACTCTATCTGTAAAGTGCCTTGAGATAACTCTTGTTATGATTTGATACTATAAATAAAATTGAATTGAACTGAATTGAATCTAGCTTTTTGTTTCTACAACTTCAGTAGTACAAGGCAGGATTAGCTGGGAGACTTCTTTAAAAACGAGGGCACACTTCCAACTTTGTGTAGAATACCTGCAGAACAGGGACATGTAAGTAGTTCTTTTGTAGATTATGGTGAACTAGTGTGTGTTGTAGCAGTGTTTGCCATTCAGAACGAGCTAGAATGCTAGTGCTAGCGGTTAGCCACCTCATTTCGGGTAGTGACGTAAAAAGCTCTGCCGATTTTGAACAGCTCACCCGGAGACTGAAGGCAGGTTACATTCAGAAAACCATATCTCACTCTAAACAGCATGGTTGTTTTTTTTCCAAGTTTGTATGTGTGTGGAAGCACCAGAGACACAAAATAACACCCCAAATCCCAGAAAAAGTGATTTTTTTCATAATATGGGCAAAAACAGAAAATGCCACATGAAAAAAACAACGTGATTTTAGACATGATTAAAAAGCATGTGATGAAATGAAGAAAAGAAGCCTGGCTCAGGATTGTATTAGGGTGAGCCTGAACTTTTGACATCTCCCAACATCAAAGCCTCTTCTCCTGTGCTAACATTCACCAAATCTATAATAGATGCTAACTCTTCTTTCATAACAAATTACTATGCGACAGAAACATCAAAGGAATAACTGTCACTGACTCTTTTTTTCAATCTGCCATCATATCTCGGAACAACAGACATCGGTGACAGATATCTCCGTAACATTCAGTGTTCTTGTCACTGGTTATTGTTAATTCAGAGGCACACCCAACTCCAAGAGAAGGAACAAGAAAGGGATCCAAAGATTCCAGCTTGGAAAGTGTGTGTGTGTGTGTGTGTGTGTGTGTGTGTGTGTGTGTGTGTGTGTGTGTGTGTGTATGTGTGTGTGTGGAGGGGGGGGGGCTGTTCATGCTTTGGTGAGGTAGAAAGTAAAACTAGGTTAGTTTTCCCACTGGCTGGTAGAAGGCACAAGTGGTGACACCTGCCTTCAAACTTCCAAGCTTTCTCTGTTCAAAGGCAGCTTTTCATATGGGACCCATTGCATCTTATGTTCCAGGATCCGGTCCAAAGTAATGACAGCAGCACTGAAGTGAATCCAAATGGAAAAGTGTGATGCAGTGCGTCAATATATTACCTTGTGATCACCATGAGAAAAAGCACCATGCACATGCTGGCTGAGATAGCTGGGTCTTTTATGCCTTGTATTTACAAGTCCAGACTTTCAGCCATGTGTTCATTTTATTGATGAGCTGGCCTCTCGTACCTTTTTTCAGTATTTCCTGGCATATGCACTTCTAACCTGTGAGCATATATTTTTCAGGTCTATGTAGTTATTTTCTCTTGTACAACCAGATGATATGAAGGCCATAGATTTCACTTTTCAGATGCCGAGTATAAGAGCTGACAAAATCGCAGTAGGAGAGTTCTTCATCATAGCCTTTCTCCTCCTTCCTCCCCATACACTATTCATGCTAACCCAGCTCACTCACTTAAATAGCTGGAAGCCTTTGAAAATGTTTCTTTAGCCCGTCTTTGTATGTGCCAACTGAATTAGTTTGCTAAAAACAGCCTTCAGAAGAGAAGAAGTTGATCATGGAAATCTACCATTTTGTGGAAGGGAAGAATCGCGACCATTTCAAATAAAAATAGTAATAATAAAAAAGTTTATTTAATATATCACCTTTTACAGAACAGAGTCACAAAGTGCTTCACAAGAGTAAAATTATTAAAAATTAAGACCAAAATCAAATGAACAAGCAATAAAAAAAGAAAAGAATTAAATAATGGAAAAAATAAGTAAAGTAAAACTTAAAAACAAAAATAGAAACATCAGCTGCTTATTAAAAGCGTCAACAGGTACCACAGAGGGTATGGC
Organism: Sander lucioperca; assembly: GCF_008315115.2. Lineage (NCBI taxonomy): Eukaryota > Metazoa > Chordata > Actinopteri > Perciformes > Percidae > Sander > Sander lucioperca. The sequence goes on from NC_050185.1 coordinate 1,708,019, forward strand.
AATTAGAAGCGTGTTCCACAGTGTCGGAGCCACTACTTCAAAGGCCCCTTTTGTTTTTAGCCGAGCGCGAGGGACAACCATTCATCCCTGGTCAGAAGACCTGAGTGACCTACTGATAATAAAAGGATGGAGGTAATCAGAGGTGTACACAGGTGCCTGACCAAGGCTCTACTGTATATGTCAGAACAAAAATCTTAAAATGATTCCTGAACTATGTAAAGAGGATAGGATGGGAGTGATTGGAGCAGCGTTCTGGACCAGTTGTAGACGGTCCAGAGTTGACTTGTTGAGGCAGGTGAAGGTGAAGGGAATCACAGTAGTCTAGCCGGGCTGATATAAAAGTGTGAATGATCATCTCAAGCTCAGATTGTGATACAACAGACCAGAGTTTGGCCGTATTTCTGAACTGGAGGAAACATGTACGGGTCAACGATTTGATATGTTGATCAAAATAAATAGCATGATCAAACATAACATTGAGCCTCATTCAGCAATATCTTCCTAAGTTTTCTCTTAAATATGTTCTAAAGAAAGTCCCTAAGAAAAGTCTACGTCGGATTCATGACGTGTTCTTAAAACAGCAGAAATGTTCGCACCTGTGTTCTTAGGATTGATGATTCCCACGTCTTCATAATTGAAAGCGTGTGCCAGTTGTTCCTAATTAGCATAAGAAAACCCCCCGCAAATTCCCATATAAGGACATGACACTTCCTGTGCACCTCCTGGGAAGCGGGAGACTGCCTTCAACAGATGGTTGTCGGAGTCGCAGATGACTTGTACATTGCAGTGGTGGAGGAAGTACTGAATCTACTTAAGTAAAAGTACAAATAACCAGAGACATATTTACTTTAGTAAAAGTAGAAGATGTCCACTACCACAAACAAGGCCTGACTTTTAAAAGAAGTTCCTATCCTAACCAGCATAAAACAGAAATATGTTGTTAGAATCGGAATGCGGTTGGTTTTATTCATGGATGTATTTTAAGATGGTTTTATTTCCTTTAACCATGCAAGTAAGCAAATAAAGTGTGTGAAGCAGCCAAAATGGGGAGGAGATGTAAAGAGGTCCAGCCAAATAAATAAGATATGAACGCTTACGCTGCCTGGCGGAAGATTAAACGACGCTGTGGAGAGAAATAGATGGCAACTATGATTCAAAAATGGGAATAATAAAAAATAAACATTTTCATTTTCACTTTTACCGCTGCGCCCGGGCTCTGGAGCACCAGAGCCAGCTTGGAAGCCGATAAAGGAGCGGCTGTGCCCCATATATACAGTATCTATGGCAACAAAACTTCACTGGTGAGACAAACGTGTGACGGTCAGGAAGACGTTTTGGCAGGGGGAAAAACTGATCCGAAAATGTAACGGAACGTTGTAGAAATGTAGTGGAGTATAAAGTATAGATAATTGCTGCAAAATGTAACAAAGTAAAAACCACTCCATTTTGGCCCTATAAATAGCGCGATCAATCACCAAGTAACGCAGGATTTAATCAGTTTAATTGTTGATGTAAATTACCAGTGTTAGTGTTTCTTTGCATACTATGATTTTGTTTTTCAACAAATGATCAGAAATACATTACAGTACAATACTATCATTGTAAACAACTGTAGAATTAAATAAAATGCAGTAACCAATTATTTGGAGCAAATTGTCCTCACTCAAATGTGCGTAAGAGTGCTCTTGAGTGTTCGTAGAATTCGTTCTTAGCTAAGAACAAATCCAAGATAAGAAAACATTAGTGAATGTCGGAATCTTCGTAAAAAGTGCGTAGGTGGGGTTTAAGAACACATTTCTTCGTAAGAACGGTTGGTGAATGAGGCCCATTGACTGTACAGCTAAAGACAGGGACCCCAAACACTGAGCAACCTTGGAAGCTGTGATATCTGAAGCAATGATAAGGACCTCAGTCTTATCTACATTGCTGTTAAAAGTTTTGCCATCCAGTCCTCAAACAATTGTGCAACACAGTCAGTTTTTCAGTCTCATCAAGCTCAAATGAGACATACAAATGGATATCATGAGCGTTACAGTGATGTAAGATCTATTTGAATTGGCTAATACCTAGTGGAAGCATATACAATACAAATCATTTAGGACCTAAAACAGAACCCTGAGGCACATCACAGAAAAGGACAGAAGTTTCAGACATATAGGGACCAAGTGACTAAGGAAAAACTCTTTTCCGAGAAAGGTGGAGAGATGAACCATTCCGGGGCGCTCCCAGAGACACTCACCCACTACCTAAGCCTTTCAATCAGGATGCTGTGATCCACGGTATCAAAAGTTTGCCAAGACGCAGATGCACCAAAACAGAGCATTCACCCACATCAGAAGACTACGTTATATTATTGGACACTCTGAGAAGAGCTGTTTCAGTGGAATGCTTCTGATGGAAACCATATTCGAATTTATACAAAATGTTGTGTACAGTCAATTCAGCAGTGAGCTGTTTGGTTGTCTTAAGGGTTGAATTCACTGGAGGAAATGAGGTCAGCAAAGCAAGATGGCCTCATCTCCTTAACCATACTGTTAAACTCAGTTAAGAGGTCTTTGTCATAGAGACGGTGAACATGGAGCTTGGTGGATTTCCACTGTCGTTCAGCCCTCCAACATGGAGGCTGGAAACAACGAATGGAGTCATTTAACCATCCATTTTGAGATGTCCCGTTACCTTCCTCTTTCTTTTCTGAGGACTATGGTTAACTACTCCTCAGATCTCTGCAGGGTAAATCCAGACAGCTAGCTAGACTATCTGTCCAAACTGAGTTTTCTGTTGCACGACTAAATCAACTTTTGAACGTACACATGTTCCACCAAAACAAGTTCCTTCCCGAGGCTATTTGGCAGAGGCACCATTACTCTGTCCGGTGCTTAGCATTGCCCGTGACAATTGTAATTGGTTTAAAGAAATACCATTAAACCAGAGCACGTTTTTCTCCAATCCTGGAATGCTGTGTGGACTAGCCAGACCTTCCTCAGCAGCGCTGTGGAACAAGGTCTGGCAATGCGAGACTAATATCACTCAGCAACAGTGCTTTGCTTGTTTATCACAAGAGACTTCCTCAGGAGATAAATATATGGTGGGATATCATAGTCAAATTAAATGCATATCATGGGCCTCAAGCCTTACTGCTTGTATATCTTAACTGAAATTTCAAAGATAGGAAAAATCCTATCTTCCTATTAATGAAGTAACTCCTGAACTCATGGCTGTGTCCTATCCTATCTCAGACCTCCTGTCTTATCTTAACTTAACTTAAGAAATCCTAACTATAACTGTAAATGTAATTCTTCCATCAGCACTCGTTCTGCCATGCCTGTATCTCTGTTCAGAATGTACCGGAAGGCTGTAATGTCAAAGACAGATCTGCATCCTCACTCTCAGTGAAAAAACAAAGTGCATTTGTTATCTGTACGATCACTGACAGAGCCCCATGCCTGCATGTAGACCTTTCCAGAGCCGGACGTAGGACATCAATCAAAGTCAAAATGAATCGTCTTGTCAGTCGATATATAACCATAAATACATGGTCGGGGAAATTAAAAGCATCATCATAAAGTTTGAGTAGCCTTTCAATCATTATATTTTGGTGATCATGTTGTTCCATATCGTTGTCATTGCCATATAAACCTAACAACAGTGCTGCTGCCCTTTTTGGCAGTTATTATATGTTATTTTTTGATTCAGGACAGGGTCTATGCCATCCTAATTTAGGATTCCTCACTCGGGAAATCACGAGTAACGTACACCTTATTTTTCCTAAATGGAGTTAGGAAACAGGTTTCTGTAAATGTCATCCTAAAGTGAGATAAGATAGGATTCCAGAAGTTTTCAGAAGTTTTTGTTATGAGGCCCCAGGTGATCGAACATGTCAAAGTGTTTCAGGATAATATAAGAAATTGATTTCCTCATGTTGTTTGAGAAACTGCAAGCTTAGATGTCACATGATCTGACTAACAAGCACAAAAGGTAAAACATGAGTTTGACAGAAAATGTACTGAAGTGTCTTCGTCTTCTTGTCTTTCGGTGCATTGAAAGAAATGGAATAGTCCCATATGGTGCGTTTGTCTATCTATTGTCTATACTTTAAAATGCTATCCATAAACTTATCATCACTTGAAACTGGTGACTGGTAAATGTAATATCAGGTTGATTTTACAGAGAAGAGTGCATCATATGAATCTCACGCAGCATGGCTTATATTCACAACATGCCCAGTCAGCCTACAAATTAAATGAGTGGCAGTGTAATGTGAATGTTCACTTTAGAAATGGAAAGAGACAGAGTAACAACGATCGAGATAGAATCTTCTCTAATTTTCTCTTCTATCCCATGTTCATAGTCTCTTCCAATCCGCATTCTTGTCTGCTGCCTTTTCATGCCTGCAGTCATATTTTCACACAACAGATTTTAAGGTTTGTGCCAAATTAAAATGTAATGCATCCTGCAGAGCACCAAGAGACTATCTTGCAGCACATTTTGAATATATTCTGCAGTTTCTCCATGCACGTGAAGGCAGGGTGCACAAACAACAATTCAAACGAAAACTATTGTTTTCAATCTTTATTCTGTCTCAACCACACCCTTGACATTGCATCTGCAGTCTGTATAGATGATTTTTGTGCCACAAACAAAATTATTTGCTGATGGTTGTATATATTTTTGAGAAACAAAGTTTGGTCAGAGTCAGTAGAAAATGTATTCTGGATTTGACCTTATGCATCTTCAATGCACAATATCTCCTGCCTGAAGGAGTGCTGTATTTGTAATGGCTTGGGCAACCACTTCATGGAAGTCAGCACAGCAGGTACAATAATCACTGTACACTAAGGCTGAAACGATTCCTCAAGTAACTCGATTGATTCAATTACTAGAATCATCGATGCAAAATTATTTGCCTCGAAGCGTCGTTTAATGAATGTAACTAACGTCGTACCGCTCACTGTATTTCCGCACGGATGATTATTACTGTCGCACAACGGAGTAACGCTGTGGACACATGTCGTGCCTGTAAAGATTGACGTGCATATTACAAAATGGAGAAAGAGACCCAAAATAGTTGGGGGCTAAGAGAAGAGACAGGCGAGAGAAAACTACAGTGTCCAAAGTTTAGGATCATTTCAAACGCTGTATACAGTGTGTCTTATACATCCAGTCTAACGTTACTCATCTATTCCACGGAGCGGACCAGTCACAAGGTAACATTAATGCTAGCATCTATAGGTACACTTTGCCGACTTTCGACTGGCACCATTTTCCTGGTAATACATATAATTATTATTAATTCATCCCTTGTTCAGTAAATCACAGAGTCGTATGGACAGCTTCGTGAGTTCACAGACAGCATTTTGAACACAAATGTTAAACAGAATGTAATATGGCACTTAAATGCACTAAATAGGTATATTTTTTAGACAGATATTATTGTATGCAATTTAAACAATAACAATGTTGCTTTTTCTTAAAAGGAAAGTACTCTTTTGAATATTTACTAGTGCTCTTTACTACAGCAAAAGTATGTCTTATCTGATTACTTGAATAATCAATGGAATAATCTGTAGAATACTTGATTACTAAAACAATCGATAGCTACTATCCTACCGTACACTGCATGGCTATAATGGCCAAGTAAAGCAAGGCCATTTTAGTGAGTATACCATAAAACAGTGTTCCTTCATTATGTCCTAATTTTCCAAGTTGACGATGTTTAAACCACAGACTGACAAAGAAATGCAAGAGTAGTTTCACAAACTTCAGCCAATGGTCTTTCTTGCCTTCCCAATTCCAAACAAAACTTAAACAATAAAGATATCCACCTCCTCCCCAACATTATAGAACTGGAGGTCTCTTGGAACAGAAAAAGGCCCACAGTTCAGAACTTGTCTGGTAGCATGACAATGATAATGATAATTGAAGCAATTACAAAGACAAGGAGGCCATTCCCCTTGTTAGGTGTTTGCTATCATCAGAGTGGAAGGTGATGCCCTTATTTTTTTCAATTCCTGTTTGACTGAGCCTAGAAGCAAAAAGGGCACCAGAAAGATCTACTCCCAATCTCCCACAAAGATTACATGTTACATTACATTACATGTAATTTAGCTGACGCTTTTATCCAAAGCGACTTACAATTGCTGTATATGTCAGAGGTCACACTCCTCTGGAGCAACTAGGAGTTAAGTGTCATGCTCAGGGACACATTGGTTGATGCATCGCAGTGGGATTTGAACCCAGATCTCCCACACCAAAGGCATGTGTCATATCCACTGCGCCATCACCACCCAAAGATGATGTCGCTGGCAGGTCACAGACGCAGGAAGACCAGGATCGTACATTCATCCAACACAACAAGACTTTAAAAGAACATCTCTGTATTCCCAACATGTATACAAAGTATCAAGTCTAATCCCTTACAAAGGATGAGTCTGGATTCACTGATGAGTTGTTTGCTCTTGTTACATCTCATAAAGGTCATGCAAATGATCCTTCATATAATCCAATAATACATTTTTCAGGCTGTAACAGATGCTTTACTCTCCAACTGAGGGCCCAACAATGGGATAAATCAATGGGATGTGGATGGGGTATACAATATGATACTTCTCTTTTACATTCTGAGCTAGCAAGACAGGCTGTACAACCACATATTTACAGTGAGTGTAATTTATATAATGGATAAACATCCCAAGTAGCTAGAAATAAGAATTTGCAAATGCCAGGGCCTTAATGTTGAGCCCTGGACAGTGAGAACGTGTCAGATTCTGGCTCCAGCAAGCATTCTTCTCAATGGCTACATGCAAACCAGAGGCAATATGTGATCATCAAAACCGTCTAATGTTGCTCCCAGCTCCAGCTCACAACTCTATTTAATTTAAAAAATACAGTATGTTATACAGTCTGTTAATAAAAATGAAGGATATTTGAGATGTGGTGCCACTTCCTAACTGTGTAGGCCTTTTACATTTATTTATTTTCAAAATAAAGTCTTTTGGTTTTACATTTACTTTCATCCATTTGGCACATGCTTTTTGTCTAAAGCAATGTACAATATGAGCAGTTTTGATAGTTTTGAATGCTGACAAGGAAGTTACAAGACATGAAGTTAGAACAAGAAATAGAAAACAGGCACAAAGAGTATCCATTAGGGATGCACCAAAATGAAAATCCTTGGCCTAAGCTGAATGTAATAAAAACCTTGGGCGAAGGCCGAATAACCCAAACAGTTTTTCACATTTGTATTTCATTTATTTTGCCAATTTTTACTTTTCACTTATTCGTCCAAACACTGAAAGTGCTTTTTTTGCTATTTTCGGCCAAATAATTTCGGTTGCCGAACATTTGTTTCATCCCTAGTATTCACCATCTCAAGTTTGAAAGTAGTAGATTGACCCAATAGTGCAGACACCTGGCCACAGTATTTGGACTCCAGGTTAGGGTAAAATGTAAAAACGAAGTTGCAATTGAATGAAAATCTGACAAAGATTGGAGTGGTTAGAGACCATCTGCCTTTCCATCCATGTGTCCATGTGCACAAAAAGATATGCATGACTAACGATATTTCATTCCATTTCTTTATTTATAAGGATAACACATTATTAATCAACATCTCTGTAAACGTGTCAGTGTTAGCCAGCTGGCTAATTTTGAAATGTAATCCTTTGGCGAGATGTTTATAAGATCAGAAATGTATGTACTGCATTTGCTCAGGTTAAAACATTTGCTGTGTTTTCCTTAAATCCAGTCCACATCCTCTTTGCTGCAGATCCCTGCTGCAGTAAGTGCATCACTGATTCCAGAGCAAGGTAAGACCAGTTCCATCCTGTTTGGTTTGATCTGATGATCTGTACCATGGCACTGCCTTCACTCTGAATCCACCGATACCTTGGTTCTTGCCATTAAGGATTTTAGTCCAACAGAACTTTCTGTCTGATGTGGACTGTTGATATTTCATTGAGGAGACAGTATGTACACCACTGATGTTTGGAAAGTTGGCAGTTCAGACCTTTGCTAATGCAGCAGCATGTGTAAAGTCAACTGATGAGATTATACCATCCAATCAATCCACTGTACACTGCATGGCTATACTGTATAATGGCCAAGGTAGGTAAGGGCATTTTAAAGCACTGCAATGACCATAAGGTACAAACACTGTTCCTTCAGTATGTTCTCAGATGAGAATGCTTGACCAAAGACTGCTGAAGTAATTCAAGAGATTACAAGCTTAGGCCAAATGTGTTTCTAGCCTCCCATTAATTCACATCCACCTGCTTCCCAACTTAATTAGTTTAGAATAGTTTAGTCTATATCCTTGACGTTCCACTTTTGGGATTGCTCTGTTGCCGCCGGAAAATCCGTTGCCTTGGGCTTCCTTTGTGTTGGCATTTTAAACGCCGGTGGATTTGTGAGGACTATGGTTAACTGCTCCTCAGATCTCTGCAGGGTAAATCCAGACAGCTAGCTAGACTATCTGTCCAGTTTTCTGTTGCATGACTAAACGTACACATGTTCCACCAAAACAAGTTCCTTCTGGGCCTATTTTGCAGTGGCAACGCGACTTTTCTCCGGTGCTTTGCACCGCCCAAGACAATTGTGATTGGTTGAAAAATGCCAATAAACCAGAGCACGTTTTCCTCCCATCCCCAACTGTTATGTCGAGTAGCCAGACGCTCCTCCAGCACGCTTTGGAGGAGGGTCTGGCAAAGCGAGACTAAGAATAGTTTGAGATTTTGAGAAATGCACATATTTGCCTTGTTGTCAAGAAGAGAAGTTTGATACCACTTTCATTAGTGTCTAATTTTCGGCCAAGATCTTCTCTAGAACTAATATTCCGGGCTATTATCAAATGGCACACATGTCATAATCTGCTTAAGTCACCTATCTGTTTGGTTTGGGTACATGCTGAGGAAGATATTCATTACCCCCCCCCCCCCAAAAAAAAATTAAATAAATAAAATAAAATAAATAAATAAATAAGTCTGTCCAGGAAATTACAGTTTCAAACCAACAGAAAGATTTGCCAGCTGGCCTGGTGTACGAAATTTGAACAGATTACTTATCTTAGAGGGAGATCAACAACAAAAGCTGATCAGTGTATGCCCTAATGCTGGGATACTGGGATACTTTAGGTTCACTCTTACTGAAAAATTAAAAAAGGGAGCAAATGCTTCTCTGCTTGCCAGTTTCTGTTAAAAGATAGATGAGCCCCTGCAATGGACTGGCTTCCTGTCCAGAGGGGTGTATGGCTAAGCTGCTTCACGCCTAAAAAACAGTAGATAATCTCCTTAGCAACGGGCTACCTCAGCTTAAACAGGGCTTACTTTTAAGACTAAACAGACTGACTACCCATCTTGCAGTTTTGACGCTCTTTCATCGAATGAAAACATCTGAGCAAAATCAGGTGGAGTGATGATTATATATCCCAAAATTAGGCCTCAGGGTGATACAAACTGCAGGATGAGATGTACAAATGTCTCAGAGCAAATTATTTATAGTACACACAGTGATCTTGCATTTAAAACATCAAATCATGTATTTGAATGAAAGCCAAGGAAGCTGGTTGCATGTGGTCTGGTCTCCACATGTGCTCATCATGTGCACATTGTACCAAATAGGAAAATGAGAACAGTGCATCCCAGGCCAATTGTCCATCGAGCTCAGTAGGTGAGAAATTGAAAGTGAAAATCCCCCACCAGCCTCAAGAAAGAACGAACACTTTTAAATGTGTTACACAAGCAAAGCTTAAAGGGCTTACTCTCCAATTTCAGTTATCCTAATGTTGTGGAATATTTCAAATGCCTCATTACTAGCATTTTACGAGAAAGGGAGAAGCCTCTCTCTACTCTATAATGAGCCCTGCAGCTTATTAGACCAGTGTGCACTGGATTGGAAGGACCGATGCTTTCTCTCTTCTTGTTCTCTTTATGGCAGAGGGGGCTTGGGCCCTAATCAGAAAAACACAGAGCCACATCATTACACTTGACGAAACTAAAGAGGATAATACTGTAGTCCGTTTAGAATATTTTATAATTGAATTGAATTACTCTTGCCTTCATATCACGGTGCACTGGCATTCTGTTGAGGAGATGCCATATCTCGTCAAGGTTTCTCTCGAATGGATGCCCTAAAATGGACATGAATCAAAGTGTTCCCTACCAGAGCAAATGTGTGTTGGCCATGCAGAGGCCCCCTGATGATCTGGACCAATGTTGGCAATGTGTTGCAGCACTGTTGGTGAGGCTAAACATATTAACTTGCAGAGGAGGAAGCCATATTATTCCCCCAAGCTGTCACCCATATGAACCTAGCTACCCGCTGAACTTTACTTAGGTCCATCCCCTCTGCCCCTTCCTCCTCCTGTTACTGCAGTTTAATACATACTATGCCATTCACACAAGTAAATTGCCAAAATAGTAAATTTTAATTTTAATCTACTGTGTATGTGCACTGTTTGTTGGAAAGCAATGACCTACATTTCGTTACATATGTGCCTGCACATTGTATCAATGACAAAATTGAATTGAAGTGAATATTTAGATGTATCAAAAATATCCAGTACCAGAACTATTGGCTCAGTTCCTCAGGCAAGCAGCCTTGTTTCTGTGAGCACTCTATCCAGCTATACAAACAGTTCATCCTGTGAATTCTGATTAGAATTCCAGGCATTCAGACACTTAAAGGGCATTAAACTGTACAACCACTATACTGTACGTGGCAAGAATAATACTGTATATTGCAAGGCCTCTTCTCTTTGCTCTCAAACTGTACTGAAGAAAGTGCTGACACTGGAACTGGAGTTTGAATGTTGCAATCGGAATGCACGAGGAATCCAAACATGGAGTCACATTCTTTGAATGTGAAAGCTGCCCAGCCAGTGCTTATGCTGAAACTGTTCTTATGTTTAGACGGAAACAATCTGAAGAGAAAACGCAAAAGTGGCGTTGCGTTCTCACTTTTTATTCCGCGTTTAGACGAGAGTTTTGAGGGGGAAATCTGCGTGCATATGGTGACGCAAAAGTGTGTGAAATTCAATGTAGTATGCACGCCAGGCGGCTAGGTGGCACTGCCACACAACACCACCAAGGCCGCGCGACTACGTAGAACCTTCCTTCTACTTCTCTCCTTAGTAGCACAAAACCAAAACATGGCGAAGCGAAAAACGAAGGCTGACAATTTTGTCTGGACAGACGAGGAGGTGGAGTTGCATGTTTGTCTGATGATGACCGACACAGTCGACCGTGATAAGCCCCAGCACAGCACCCACGGGAGCACTACCAATATCCTGAGCCTCGCAGCCCTTCAGCCGCTGCTTGAGAGCGAGAGGCAGCGGACAGACGAGGCTGAAGCAGACCCTCCTCTGCCTGCTCGCTGCCACTCGCTCTCTCTTTTTCTCTTCATCCACAACATTGTAGCCTACTCTGGCTCAAATGAATAGCCTACATATGGTCATCGAACTATAACAACCTTATCCGCATTGTCGAAATCATTTAAATATTGAGCCATTACATTGAAAATCTTTTAGATAACAGGAGCCTGTAATTTCTGTAGCCTACTCCGTAACACCAGACTACCTGAACGCCTTTTTCTCATCTCTCTCTTTTTACCCTTTAGACGGTAACGTAACGGTGGAGCGTTTTTAAAATTTCCACTCTGGAGGGTGGTTTCACTTTTTTGCATTTTTAAGCCCCAAAAACGCTGTCGCCGTATAAACGAAAGGCACATCTGATAAAATATTTTGTCTTTTTAACCCCGAGCCTCATCGTATAAACAGGGCCTAAGTCTCCTCTGGCACCTGTTTTTAATAAACAAGCTCTATTTTGATGCTTTTTGTGCACTCTGGCACTGTGAATTAGAAAAATGTTGGCGGGCCAAAATCTTTTGAGTGTATAATGTGAATAATAGCTTAGGGAAATGTCCTTCCCCCGGGCCCTTAGCTTTCTGAAAACGTGGCCCCCTGAGGAAGGTGGATTTAAAATAAAGAAACTACAGGCTTATGTATTATTTACTATGGCTTAAGCTTTAGATAAAAAAAATAAAATAAAACAGTGCACATTAAAGCTTATAGTCTGAAAGAACACTCATTAACACCAGTCACTGGTGACCAACCATCAACTCTTACTGCCCCCCCCCATTCTAAACAGTCTAAACTCGAGTTTATTCAATTCAATTCAATTTTATTTATAGTATCAAATCATAACAAGAGTTATCTCAAGACACTTTACAGATAGAGTAGGTCTAGACCCCACTCTAAAATTTATAAAGACCCAACAATTCCAGTAATAAGTTTCTGCGCGCGAAAGTCACCAGATGCCACAATCTTCTGAACATAGTCATACTGAGAAATACCGAGAGAGTTGTGTGGAGCTGATTGTGTGAGCAGTGATTGATACGCAGGGATGCAGGCTGTAGGTGGTACCAGAGGAACTGGATTTTTTGTTTAAATGACCTGCTTCATGTAGTTCTACTGGAACATAGGGTCAGTTTCAGCAAATATGACAGAAAGTTAGTTTTATAAGGCTTACCTACTGCACCTTTAATGTCAAAAAGTTACGCACTAAAGCTTTAAACATGAGCCCAAGGAACATACTGGATATATTGGCATGGGACAGCTACGGCCACTTAGTATCGCCTGCCTGTCATCACAAGTGATTGGTCGCACACACATATTAATTAACAAGTTCATTAACTTTCAGTCAGTGTGGTCGAGCAGTGTGGAGAACAAACATGCACAATGCAAGAGAAAGAGAAAATGAGAGAAAGAGCTGTGGGTTTCTTTAAGCTTCAACAACAAAGTCAAATAAAGAGTTGTAATAATGTAAATAGATATATCTATAGGAAACGCTATAGTTGTTGTCAATTAACCCCCATTAACATACATTCTAGTATTACTACAGACCTTCTGAAAATATTCCAGTTAAGTGGAGAATTCCAAAGCTCTGTATAATATCATCCTCAGTGCTGTTGAGTGTTGGGAAGAATTCAAAGGGAAACATTCTCAGCATCTGGCTGATCAATCTAAGAATTGATTCCATGACAATTTTCTCAACATTCAGGTCTTTGACACCTCTGAAAAACAACAACGACATAAACTTACATTCATTTGACACGTTCACGAATGGAAAGCCAGGACCAGTTGCTACAAACACCAACGTGCATTTACTTTAACCCTTGTGTTGTCTTCTGGTCGACCAAGCACTTGTTGTCCTTCTGGGTCAAAATTAACACGTTGTTTTATTTATATTTGTCACTAACACCAAAATTATTACCAATAGTTTTACATGTATTTTTGGAATTCATGGTCAATAAATCTCATTTATAGGAGATTATACCTAATTTTGAAATAATGAATGATTTTTTTAATTAATGGTTAGAGAAACGTATGTTGGTGGAGAATCACAGACGTGTGTATGTCAAAGTTTAGTCAGGTTTTGAACCCATTTACATTTTTTTCAAATGCTATCAAATTGAATAGCCACAATTCAATGAAAGTAGTAATCGAGTACTTGCAATTTTACTTCATTTTTTGAGTAATTTGGTTAAAAAGAAACCCATATTTCTGATATAGAAGTTTTGAGAACGGGTCAAATTTGACCTGAGGACAACATGAGGGTTAAACATATAACAGTCTGAGGTAAACACATGCTGCAAAGGACACCCAGATAATTCCCCAGTCTGTGTTCAGGAGCAATTGCTCAAGAACTAATTCCACCTGTCTCCACTGATTGATATTGACTGAAGGAGCGAGATCCAGACTGGCACCAGTGACCAAAGCAGCTATTGTTGGAGGGCAAGTGTTCCTTACCCAGTGTACCTAAGTTGCACCTAAGGGATATTTATTTACAAATCCATAACTTTATTGTCATCAACTCACAATAATTAATAAATTACCGGATTTGAATTCTGATTAATTTGTCTTTGTGACATTATTGTTCGTAAAAATCCCACCAACTCCTTCAAAATGGAAGGTTTAATTTCCCTTCGGCAGCAGCTCTGCTAAACTAACGAAAGACAAAAAAGTGAATTGATGCTCTGCTGTATTACCACTAATTTGCCACATTGATAACTTTGCTTAAAGCAACACTACAGAACGTTTCCCACTTCGATCCCCCTACAGGTTGGAAGCGGAATTGTCCATTACATTACATTATGCAAGTTTGCCAGATCGGGTAGCGCAAGCTGTAGTTCCAATGAGACAACCTGTAGGGGGACCGAAGCGGGAAACGTTCTCTAGTGTTGCTGTAACAAAGATGATCCAGCTTCCCCATGTGCTAAAATACACCAAATCAAATGCAACACGACAATTCACTGAGCTCAGTAAATATTGTACAGTGTACAGTGTTAAACCCAATTAGTTTCCGTTCCGACTACCCAATATGCATTTAGAACAGTTCCCGAGCATGAATTCCTGTAGAAGCTTATGTTTTCACGCCGTGTCCAAGCGCACCTGCTGTTTGTGTTCTGAAAGGCGCAGTGCACTGTTTGAAACAAGGTTATATGAAGTTGAATACTGATCGGGGCAGCAAGGCAATTCATTGCTCTCAGCAACTCACAATATCGTATATATCTAGAAATCGTTTGAAAAGCTGTGCCAGTCATAGAGTGCATGATGAAAATGGCTCATCAAATGGACAGCATAGACCTGAGCAGCTTAATTTGAACTGAAATCATACCATCTGCATCCGTCAAATGCGTCCTCCAAGCGGACTCCAGAAACTACTACTGTATGTGTCTGTGGTGTCCGCAGCTGTCTGTGTACCCATCCATTTGGGAGAGAAGGAAAGAAGGAAACTATTATTGTTTTCAGCATTGCAACAGGAAATAAGCAGCATTGCAAATCTGTAGCTGGACTTTCAATAAGTCCCAACATTACACTTTTATTTTGCAAGGCGGTGATCCATATACTAACTGTTACATGCTGTTAAGCTGTTCAGCGCCACGGACAGTATCATGGATTTATCAATACAGTTAGGCTACTGATAGTCTCACTTTGCCAGAGCTTCCTCCACAGTGCTGCGAAGGAGGGTCTGGCTAGTCCACACTGCATTCCAGTAGGGGAGAAAATGTGCTCTGGTCTATTGGCATTTCTTTAAACCAATCACAATCATCTTGGGCGGGGCTCCAGAAGGAACTTGTTTTGGTGGAACATGTGTAAGTTCAAAAGTAGTTTTAGTCTTGCAACAGAAAACTCAGATTGGACAGATAGTCTAGCTAGCTGTCTGGATTTACCCTGCAGAGATCTGAGGAGCAGTTAACCATAGTCCTCAGAAATCCACTGGAGTTTAAAATTCCCACATAACGAAAGTGGGAGGTAACGGACATCCGGAGTGACAACCAGCGGAATTTCCGGTGGCACCGGAGCAATCCTGGAAGTGGAACGTCGTGGATATAGACTCGGCTACTGATAAGTCAGAGCCATGGTCGGGCCCATAGATTTTAACTTGCCTAAACCTCAGTCAGATGAAGGATCAATGAGTCAAGCAGACTAGACTAACATATTCAACAAACAACCCCTCTGCCCTTGCACTCTGTCTGCTACTAGGGATGGAGAGGGGGATGGCAGGTTAACAAGGGACATGCATTTTGGTCATTTTGCTAACAAGGGGGGCAGCAACCCCACTCACCCCCCCTCAAATCGGCCTACTCACTATGTATCTATTTCATATAGGTCTCATAATCCAATTGCCCACCCTTACATTCAAGAATATGTAGGCTAAACTGGTGCAAGATGATGGAAGGTGGAACAATAACAGGCAGCCTTGTCTGCACATAAACATCAGAAATGATACTTTATTCCGCCTGCAGTTGTTTGGGTTTGGAGAAATAACCCAGGAGAAGCACCTCCCGAAACTGTTTGTTGGGCCTTCATGGCCTAAGGGTTGAATACATTGGGACTTTAACATTTTGATGCATGCTCGCCTGGAGTACTAACCACAATACTCAGACATCTCTGGTCCAGCCTGGGAACTGTTTTGAAATAAATGTACAATATACCTGTATGAAGTAAAACTGTAGGTAATGTTGCATTTCACTATTTAGTCAAACACATTTTTACAGGTTGCATCTCCATCACAATATGTGATATATAATATTTAATGAGATACTAAACATCTCATTAATGTAGTACTTGACCTGGATGTGATTAGACTGTTAGAGATTTGACACAGGCACATCCATTTTCTGCTCTGATGCAAGATTGAAATGCACTTACTAGCATCTCTGCTGGAAGAGAAGCTGTACTTAACAGTATCAGCTGGTTGCATACAGACAAACCAAATTTGGGATATATCTACAACTGAAGGCAAAACACTGGGTCCTCCTCAGGCCTGCTCTGTTCCTCATCATAAAAAACATTACAGCCTTTTGGATGACACCGAACAGACTGCATTGGCTGACATTGTGTGCTCTTGCTGTGCTCAGAGTTTGAACCAGCATGCAGTGAAGGGAGGGGGTTAGTTTAGTTGTTACACACCAGCTTGCAGGGGGCAAAAATAAAATGACACAAAATGTTTCCAAAATCCATGAAATGTTTGTCTGATGGCTGAAGATGTTGACTGTTGCTGTTGACATCTCAATGGAGCTCAACAAGTTATTTCCAGCTATCGTTATAAAAAATAACAAGGCTTGTTCCTGCACTGGTGGCATAGCTAGAAAGATATATGTTTAGGTTTTAAAATATAACATTTGCTGTGTGCTAGAGCTATTTTATCAACCAATGGTGAAACAATATGAAAACACCCGATTCAGTACATGTATTTAAAGTGAGACTGTAGTGTTTACTGAACAGCGGCCATCATGGCCAAATGTGGCAACTACAGGATGATGACATATTGAATTAGCCACCAGAAGCTAGAGGCCATACAAGACAAACCCTGGAGCGTATAGAATTTTGAAAGGATGCATTCTACTGCTAACCTTGCACTGCATCGGGATTCTCGTGATATCACAAATTTACCATCCATCCATCTTCGTCCGCTTATCCGGGGTTGGGTCACAAAATTACGCTTCAAGTAAAAGTGTTTGTGTCCAAACAGCACAGGACCGAACCAGTAGCGTCTGGAGAGGAGCTACTGGCAGGTACAGGGGTGTTTAGGTGTGTGTTACGGCCGCGACTGTTCACATAAAACAAAAATGGCAGACGTAATAGACAGATGTTTTATCCAATCACCTGCTAGGTATTTTTTAAAAGGTATGTTTTCCCAACACTTCAACGCTTCTCAGATGTCTCTGTGTAACAAACCATCTGGCTCGTCAGGTTATTCTTTTGCTTATAGATCCACCTTTTTTATTCTATTATTTCTAAGTGTCAAAAGTCAAGATTAAGCTGTTGCTGTGATGTTTAAGGTGTAGTCAATAGGGGGGAAACAACAAGGCCATTTGCTCATTAAAGAAACAGAATTGAAGTCTATAAAGTTGGGATCACAGTATCACTACCACTTGATGCTGATTCAGAGTCCTTGGCAGCTTCTCTGCCTCTTGTAGTCCTTGGGATACATACACTATGCATTACAAAGCACTCCAAGATATTATTCTTTATTGTAGTGTGGCTTAACTGCAGTCAGTCCACTGCCTGTGTGCAGTCACCATGGAAGCAGATGTCCTATATTCCTGAGGGTATCAGCTGACAAGGTCACTGGGCTGATTGATGTTAGCCTCCAGAGTCCTTTTCTGTGTACAGGTTCAACACCAATCTCCATTTCTGAGCTACTAGAGAAGAGTGCGCCTGTGGGGACAAAAGGCACCACCAACATCCCCCACAGACTTCCTGCTCTGTCTTTGCCATAAATGTGGCGGTATTTGGGGCGTGACATAAATCTGTGCCCCTCCCGACAAAGTGTTCTCACAACTCAAAATTCTCCTTAAGTAGTACTCCAGGGACACGGACACCCATATCCTGGGTGAAAGTCTTGAGTTTCCCCTCAACTTCTTCCAGGACACGAACTCCGCTCCCCTCCTTAAAGCTATAGTGCATAGTTTCTGTCGCCCCCATGAGGAAATCTTAGTAATGACAATACCACTGTTGTTGCATCCACATGACACAAGCCGTCCGTAATTGCGCACAGGCCCTTACCCCTCCTCCACGCAGTTACCTGTATCCAAGGACACAGAGGAATAAAATAACATGATGGACTCTTTAGAAGAGGTTATTATCTTCACTTGAGTTTCTGCGTGCGAAAGTCACCCAACGACACCATGTTCTAAACATAGCCATGCTGAGAAATTCATAGCTTTGTATCAACTCATTTGGTAATGACTTGAGTGTAACGGACATTCATTAATATAAAAAAAAAAAGTTACGCACTGAAGCTTTAAAGGCCCTGTGTTTTAGGACACAAACATCCCAACCTCCTCCCTACAGCAGCAGTCAATGTTGTGCATGCAGTAATTAATACAAGATGAGATGCAGAATGAATTATTATACTAGGCCTCTCCAACTCCCATCAAAAACAAGTGGAACGAGAATTTATAGGAAGAACAGTGACAAAGCCTTCACTTGCATTGTAAAAAAGTTCTTCAAGTGGAAGCATCAATGTTTTTCTGCCCCGAGGACACTCATTCTCAAACCCCAACTGAAGGAGATTTTAGTCATGACAGAGCTGAGAAATATATTTTACAGCTGGATTTACATTTGTATTAGAAACATCCATTCTATCTTCACATCAATTTTTTTTGGTAGGAGGACAAAATACTTGATTTGATGTTTTCTTCTTCGACCAAGCATAACTACTATGTATATGTAATCAGGAATGGTAATAATGTTTTCTACCAAATATAACAACTGAAAGCAGAAGATGGGTCATGTGGCGATAATTGTCAGGGACTTGCCCATGAAACAGCTCTGCTCATTCATTGTCCTCCACGGATAAAAAATAAACTGCGAGTCAGACAACTGAGAGCAGATAACATAAACTTTCTCAGAAATGGTCTCCGTTGTTTGGGTGTAAATACAATCTACTGCTGGACGTAAAATGTAGAAAGATTCCCTGGGCTGATAAAGGTACCACGATAGTATTTGTGCATCTCCGGGGTATGTCTTCACCTGAGCAGATACACTAGACAAAGTGAGCAAACTGCCCTCAGTACACAACCATAATGTAGCTATGTTGTGATTATTATCCTAAATCAAACCAGAAGGACTGAGGTATGGTGTGAAGACATGGATGTAACCTATTTTATGTCTACTTGTAACAGCTATTTCACATTTTGAACTTGTCTGTCATTTGTTGAATAACCTATTCTCCTACGTTTTTGTGTGCAAGAGACTGATGGGAACAACAATCTTTTAAATTGGTCCAGTATTGAGACAGAAAGCTGTAACCAGCAGTCACGAACCGGGCTGCAATGTAACCCTATAGGGCAAATGCGCATCCTCAATTTCCGTCCACTAAAAGTGCTGTTTCTGCCACTGACATGCTCAGATTATTATTCTGTAGTGTCTGACAACATTATGGAAAGGATCCCTTAAGAGATAGACCTATTGGTTACAGAGTATGATCCTCTTGTTAAACCAGAAACAGCTCTGAGATCGTTATAGCTAAACCCACCAGACTCCATTTCAATAAACAATACTTTTAGCGTGTATATAGCCAGCATATTGTCACATGTAAATCAGTAAACTGTGTTTATTTCAACCACAACCACAACTAGAGTCGTGATTGTTGGAAAAGCGGAAAGACAAACCAAAATGGCTTTTCATAGTTTTATTTTTTTGTCTGTCCACTTTGAATGAAGTATATTTTTTTCGTGGATGTTTTTTAAAAAAGTATCTTACTTTTTAACAAAAAGGTCTATCTCTGTAGGGATCTTTTCCATAATGTTGTCAGACACTTAGAATAATAATCTGAGCCTGTCAGCGGCAAAAACAGCACTTTTTGTGGCCAGAAATTGAAGGTGAGCAATTGCCCATTAACGTTACATTGCAGCTTGTTTCACGGCTGCCGACTGAAGCAGTCTTCCTTAATACTGGACCAATTTCAATGCTATTTCATTTCATTGTTGTTCCCATCAGTCAGTTAGACACACAGACATAGGAAAATAGGGTCCAGGTTGAAAAAATCCGAAGTTCCCCTTTAAGTTTACAGTGCATTTCTTGAAATGTGCATCCCTCCTTAAGAGCTGTGGCAGGAGATGGCTTGTGGTTTTCTGCCTTCCTTCCACTCACAGACACGGTTGTTCTCATATGTTCACTGATTGTTGGAGCAGGTGCATCTTTGGAATATCAACACAGAGCACCATAACCAGTGTTTTGTTGATGTATTAAAGCCCAGCCTTCACGTGGCTGCTTTTAGTTTCAAGTGTGAGCTTGCAGCATCCAGATGGTTGGGTAATTTCAGGTCAGAGAAAAAGGGACGGATCCAGATCCATGGGAAAGTATGGTTGGAGACAAGTCTCCTCGTCTGTGCAAGAATATGCCTGTTCATTGTTTGATTAAAACCATGGCCTGATGTTTCTCTGCATCAATTAAGAGTTAATGAGATATCATCATGATTTATACAGTGTGAATAATACTTAACGTTAATTATGATTGCATGAAAGTGAATGTCATCAAGTTGAACCATTTTTTTGTGAAAATCATGTCAACTCTTTTCCCTAAAATGTGCAAGCTGCAACATCAAAAGAGAAATCTGAATGTAAATGTAAAGAAAGTCTTTCCTTGATGTAGTGTATTCTCTTTGTGATTCTGCATGAGGTATCTGATACAACTATACTTCATCAAATTTTTATGTCACCTTAGCGCAGCTACTAGATCTAAAGCTCAGATGCAGACTCAGGGCGGCAATGCTAATTGTTCGCAGGAAGTCACAGTGAGGGAAATTGATTTAATCATAAATCATGTTTTTTGATCATGCACAACAAAACAAAACATGCAAGAATTAAATCCCCCATGCCAAAACACTTATTTATGAACTTCAATATTCAAAAGGAAAATCTTTAATATGAAATAGCCAAGGAAGGAAACGCGTGATCGTTCCTCGGGAGGGTTTTAATCAAACCACCATCTTTTTCATAAACTTTACGAGTCGTTTTGGTGCCTAAACTTGACTGTGACCTTTTCTGGCTAAACTCCGCTACCACGGCCCCTGAAAGGACCGTCATCTGGCGGTGCCTGTAGCCTGTATTGGCGGCCAAACAACTGCCCCTGATACGACGGAGGTCCCCCCCGGAGAATGGCACCCTGCTGACGGTAACAGCATCTTACCTTGAACGATGAGATGCACTTTTGTGGATTTTGGTTTCTTGTTTGTGAGGATTGAGCAGACGTAGGGCCCTTCGTCATGGACGTCAACGTTTTGGATCTCAATGCTGTACTCTGTGACTGCTGTGTTCTCCATCAGGATGACGCGAGGGTCCAGAGACCACTTCTCACTTCCTGCGAAGAGAATGGTGGTGCGATTGAGCCACGCCACTCGTGATACTTTGCTGTCCACATTGCATCTGGTAGGAAGAAAGACAGAAAATACAAAAACACGTTTGAAATTTCAGGCTTTTCGGCATAATACTTTGTCTGTGTTCGGCTCCATGAAAATTCAAACAAAAACAGCTGGGCTCATTACAAAGTTAGACAGTTTTGTTACAGTAACTGTTTATGTACGTGTGGAATAGAGGAAAAACGCTTTAAATTATTAAAAACTATACACTGTAAAATACCATTATCAATAAATCTGGTATCATTAAATCAATTTAATAACATAGGTCAACGTCAATTGTCTGGCTGTCACTTAGAGTTTATAACCATGACATAACCGTCCTGTTGTCCTCGGGTCAAATTTGACCCATTTTCAAAAAGTTTCTATATCAGAAATGTGGGTCCACACACAATGATCAGTCCACTACGTTCATTGAATGTGGGTGTTTTATTAAAGCACGTCAAGCTTGAGCTACCACCTACAAGCTAATTAACGTGATTCAGGTTGATGCTAGCGGGCTCAGGCAAAACACTATTTTGGAGAGTGCTCCTCGCCGACCTGTTGATGAAACCAAATCCAAAAAAATTACTACCGCTCTTGAAATGAGTGGCAACTAACTGCAGACCTGTCAGCATCGTAGAAGTCTCAGGTCTTAAAGACGTACTACAGTTGGCATGTTCTGACCCATCTTATACGGTGCCGTCGAGGGGGACAGCAGCCCCACACACACACAGCCTGTACGACACGGAGAAAGCAGCCACACTGGAACAGCTGCAAAGTGCAAACGCTGTCTCATTAATCGGTGATCACTGGACGTCAGTGAGTAACCAACATTATTTAGGAGTTACTGCACACTATATTGATTCTTGTAAGGATATGGATTTTTAGTTTTTTAGTTAGGTACTTGGAGGAATTGTGCAATAATGACAGATTCACACATTTTTCTTTTGTTTACAGTAAATAAATAATAAACAAATACAAATGTTAAAGTCAAGTTCATAAAGTCACTTTCTTTGCATTCATTTGATTCCCAGTCAAGATACACTGGTGAGAATTGCTTTCCATTGTTAATATGTACTTAAAAACAGAATAATGCAAAATAATACAATTTTAATCATGTGATAAGACATACGATTAATTGCGATTAACTATAGAAATTCAGGGATTAATCGCGATTAAAAAAAAATAATCGTTTGACAGCCCTAGAAAAAACAACAAAAACATTGGAAAATGTGACCAAAACGTTGGGAAAAGATTCAAAAACGTTGGGAAAAGCAACAAAAGTGTTTTATTTTAAATTTTGACCCAGAAAAACAAAAAGTTGATGGTTGAGGGGAAGACAACACAAGGAAACCGGTTGACCAGCTAATTGCTGCTACCTCATCAAAATGAATTTTAGCCTACTAGCATATTTCATGCAGCATGCACTGTATTGAAGTTGAGATTCTCTTAAAAGCCTTTGTCATTTGTCTACAGTCATTTGTTTATAAATGTGTCATGAGTCCCATGGTCTTCTTTCAGATCATCATAGAAACAATGCAAAACATGATGAAGATAGCTATTTATTTCAAACACGTGTCAACACTGATCCTGCTCTGAAAGTAGCTACTATTGGCCGATGACCTCATAAGGGATTAGACTTAACATTGTTTATTCATAGAAAATCCGTGTGATTACAATATGCTGATTTGATTTATTTGGATTAAACTAACATCCGTTAAAATCCAAAGTGATGGTGTACATTTCTTACCATTAAATAAATACTTAAACTACTTCAACAAGTTGGACAAACTCAAAGGCTAAGTGCAATTACTGATTTTTTTTCGGCCACTTGTTAGCAAAGAGTTGCTTATTTACACATCCAGCAGTTACAGAGCAAAATAATCATTATCATAAGGAGTTTTGTTTGTGTTCACCTAGGGCTGGGCAATATATCGATATTATATTAATATTGTGATATGAGACTAGATATCGTCTTAGATTTTGGATATCACAATATTGTAATATGACACAAGTGTTGTCTTTTCCTGGTTTTAAAGGCTGCATTACAGTAGAGTGATGTACTTTTCTGAACTTACCAGACTGTTCTAGCTGTTCTATTATTTGCCTTTACCCACGTAGTCATTATATCCACATTATTGATGATTATTCATCAAAAATCTCATTCTGTAAAAGTTTTGTGAAAGAACCAGATATCTACAATGTCGCCGCAATATCGACATCAATGTATTTGTTCAAAAATGTCGTGGTGTTTGATTTTCTCCATTTTGCCCAGACCTATGTTCACCTGATGAATGTAAGTGCAATATTCTCTTTCTTTTAGCTCTGTTTTTGGTCTCCACCATCTCCTGAGGGAAATATCTGTCTCTGTAGCTGCTAAATGCTCCACTATGTTCACCAGCTAGTCCTTAACTGTGTGTGTCTGCTGTTTGCTGCTGAACAGCTAGAGTGCAGTGGGTTTTTAGAGCTTTTTCTTTGGAAAGCATTAAGCGTGAACCAAAACAGTAACGTTGCAGCCTGACAGTTAAACAATGAGCTTCTACTCATTATAAAGCAACATAAATGCTGAGATGAGTGGCAGATTCAGCTGTTAAATCTCTGTAGGCTCATCACTATAGAGCCCATTTACATTGTCTTTTAATACATTGTTATAAAAATATTGATTATGGCTGCTTTAAGAAATGTAGTTGATTGCCAAGCTTTATTTTAAATATTAAACTTTAGACAAATGTATTGCCTTGAAATTATGAGTTTTCCCAACTTTATTTTGTATTTCTACAGTGTACATGTAAACATTTCAGAAGCAAGTCATTTTATTTCAGTGGAAAACTCTACGAACATGGATTATCAAACTAAGGTTATAGCATTATAAAAACCCTAGAGAAGTTTTTAGACACATTCATCATTGACTGTACACACACGTCCTCCTTTAGATCACATTAGTCAAGACATGAGGTCTCTTTCATTACGAGCACATGTATTCACTGTAAGCGCTACACATAACACCAAAATGTGACAGGCAGTACCAGTGATCCAGCCAACACACATAATGTGCACACTGACATTTCCTTCAACCTCATGATCCCAAAAAGATTAAGAGGCGCATAGGTTAAAGCATCCATCCTGACATGCTCCTGTGCTTCATTTCTCATCCAAAGGATACACAACGACACATATGCACGCCTCAAACTCATCATACTCTTTACATACACCTAACACCTTCTACATTAGCCAACAAACGTTTGGATAAACATGAGAGAATGTTCATGGTTTCTACTATGATAAAGTTAAATGCTACAATTTGCACCGTATCGGCTACTCATTATCAGTGATGTTTTAGGTGGACCAAAATGGTAGGGCAACAACTATTTAGCAGAAACAGAAAATGTAAAATCCAACTGAGCACACACCTGTTCTTCTCAACTTGCTGTTATACTGCTCTATGTTTGAATTTTTACCATGTTGTCCTGCTGCTTTCATGTTTGTAAAGATGCTCTGTTCTTGACCAGGTACCATCCTCCAAATGACACACACAGGAAGCTAAAAAGTTTGGAATTTAGCCTTTTTATTTTCTCAACAACCACATTATATCTGTCATTATTTTTTTACCAGTGGTTTGGTTTATAACAATATCCTGCAGCTGGTGGGCACTGAGGTGTTTGCTCTCATGTTGTTGTGCTGTAGACGATAATCCACGTTGTTCGTGGTGACCACATTACTATCTGCTTGAAAAGAAATACTAACTTCAGCCTACGAGCAAATGACAACAACAGCAAATTGTCAATCAAACTGCAGTGGTGCAACAGGCATTCAGCCTCACATGGCATCAAATGTGTGCCATCCTGTTCCATTGTCCAGGGCTTTGGGTATGCGTGTTGTTGTTTCCCACACTGGAGCATGGGGCTATCCTCACATAGAAGCCTCTGAAGCAAAGTCCATTTAAAACACTACTTTAAAACTATCCAGCCACTGACCTGAATTTGTTTAATAATGATTAATAACAGCAGCTTTGCCCCACTTGCCTCTAATGACCCATGGCCTCCACTCATTTCGTTCCAAACAATCCCTGTATCACCAATGCTAGACTTCCAGGGGAAGTGTGGAGCTCTGAGGAGGAGATTGCAGGATACGTGGCTAAAGCTGAGGTTTGATTGCATTTTATAAATAAAATGCAAAGATCTGTGATCACTTTTTGTCAGCTGAGAACAGAAACCCTGCAGTTTTTAGCCTAATTACATTGTGAGATAAAATGAGATAAGCATCTAAGATATGAAATATTGATTTAATCCAGACTGACTAAAGTAACAAGTGTAGCCTGCTTACTTTTTCTATCTGATTTTTCACATTTGACTTCGGCCAAATACTGGGGTCTGAGTGCAGAACTATCACATCGTTAAGTTTAAAATATTTAAAAAAAATATATATATGCCCTCAAAATGAATTGGGGGATTGTCCTGAAATTGACACATTGATTTTTTTATAATAAAAAAAACAGCACTCACACACTTACAACCATAGTGTGATGTACTTAATTAAAACACCAGCTAACAGAAAACTCTTTAACCAGGCAATAGCCAAAAAGTAGTTTAAACTGTTATACAGAATTAATGATGATTAGCTCCAGCTGATGTAATCTGCCCACTGGTGATGTTTGGCATTTTAATCAGCAAAAGTGACGGTCACTGCTGCCTGAATGCCACATTGCTTTTCGCTAACAGTGTGAGGAGAGATAAAAGGTTCAATATGAAATTTGTAAGCGTTGGTGCTTAAAAGAAATCTGGATATTTAATCAGAACAGTATGGGACCAGTTATCTAAACCCACACCTACGCAGGAGTAGGAGTAGGGTTGGTATGAACTATGTGTTTGTTGTCTGTTCCATTCCATTTTGTAAAAACTTTGAACAAAGCCTCTCTCATCTGTTTAATTGGTATCACACATTTGTACCATAAAGTGTAATACTGTTTTCTTTCCTGAAGATTTGATCTATGTGAACCAACATTTAACTAATCCTCCTTTCCTTTGGAGCCTGTTTCTTATCTATCTCCTATCATGTCGTGTAAGCGAATGGAGTGCTTTTTGGAAAATGTATATATCAGAATCAGAATCAGCTTTATTGGCCAGGTTTGCACAAACAAACAAGGAATTTGACTCTGGTTAATCTTTGCTCTAAGTACAACACTTAACATATTAGAATAAAAAAACAGAAGGACGGTGAGAAATATATAAAAGAAATACTGTTAAGTATACAGTATGACAATGCAATAGAATTTAGAATTTTACAAAAATATACAATAACAATTCACAATCTTGTGTTTCTCATTAAATATTTAGAGCAGGGGTCTTCAATGTTTTTTAGGGACCCCTTATCTAAGAGAGGGACAGAGCAGGGACCCCCGACTACATATATTATAAAATGAAGTTCCATAATAAACTGGGCCTACAATAAAAGCCTAAAGCCTTTAAACATACATTTTAGTGCATAGAAAACTAAGCTACAAAAATAATTGTTGATGCATGATTTTATAAATCATGTTTGAATGTTGTATGTGTCACAGTGAATCGTTAGTATGAACTGTATCTGTGGATGGCTATCTTAGTGACTACCTTACCTATAGGCCAGTAAGTCTATCATCAATGTTTTTTTCACATAAAGGCTGATTTATATTTGATAATAATATGTTGGATTCATGTGAGGACATTTTATTTTTGAAAAAAAACTTTCAAAGGTTGCAAAGGAACTCCCTTCATTCATTTTGCCATATGATGGTCTAGTACCGAAAACGTTTCCTACTATTACATTTATTTTTTGCAAGTTAGACAGGGTGCGAGAGTTTCTTTGCAACTTTTGACCTACTTTGAAAAAATAATAATTTTGGAACACATTGAGAGGTAGCCAAGAGTTTTCCTTCGCTGAGACTCTGGGTTGCCATTGGAATGCATTATTAAACAGCCTTAAAACCTTTTGTAAATTACTCAATTACTAATAGGAATTAATGTAAATATACAGTAGTATGAATATAATCTAACAATAGTGTATATGTCTTTGCAATAATAAAAGATCACTGTTGTGCTATTTGGGTGGGCTTATGATTTCTGTACACCTCAGTTACCACATTAATACTTCTGATCTGATTCATTCAGCCGGGTTAATACATTCACATCAGAATTAGCTGTCTTAGTCCAAATACAAGTTACAATCTTCTT
This sequence comes from Sander lucioperca, assembly GCF_008315115.2. Classification (NCBI taxonomy): domain Eukaryota; kingdom Metazoa; phylum Chordata; class Actinopteri; order Perciformes; family Percidae; genus Sander; species Sander lucioperca. The sequence goes on from NC_050185.1 coordinate 1,735,629, forward strand.
TTTTCTCTGCAGGGGAACAGGAGAATATGAATGTAACATAAAATAAAACTAGGCTCAGAATGCACTGGGGTATTGACAGCATATGGAACCAGGATTTGGCAGAACATTTATCAATGTATCAGTGAAAGAATGAAAAGACATTTTTGCTTTGTGTGCCAGTTCTTTTTCTTTTTTTATTTCTTTTTTTTAATTATAGGATGTTATAAGTTTGGCATGAGTTTGCACAAACTCTAACCAGTATTTTAAATCCAAAATACCCTAAAGGTTTAAAGTTCTCATATTATGCTTTTTGGCTTTTTCCCTTTCCTTTATTGTGTTATATATCTTTTTTGTGCATGTTATAGGTTTATAAAGTGAAAAAGCCCAAAGTCCACCCCAAAGGGACTTACCATCTCCAACAGAAAACACTGTTCACAAACTGCTCCAAACAGCTCTATTGTAGTCCAGCCTTTACTTCAGAGACAAACGTGGTCACTTTGGAACACACGTTATAATGCTCGCCTAGCTGCTAGCATGACACACCCTCATACTCTGCTTCTGACTGGCTAGAAGTCCTTACCTAGGTACTGTCAGGGCACGCCCTCATACTCTGCTTCTGACTGGCTAGTAGTCCTTACCTAGGTACTGTCAGGGCACGCCCTCATACTCTGCTTCTGACTGGCTAGTAGTCCTTACCTAGGTACTGTCAGGGCACACCCTCATACTCTGCTTCTGACTGGCTAGTAGTCCTTACCTAGCTACTGAGCATGTGCAACTCCCAACAAAGATGGAACAGAAGTGAGATGTCTCACTCTGTAGCTAAAACAGAGAGCTCAACACACAGGGTGAAAAGAGGAGCTGCAGCTATGTGCAGTACAACAAAAATATGGTGTTTTTTAAAAATTAAACCATGTAAACCTATTCTGGTACAACCTCTAAATACAATTATGAACCTGAAAATGAGCATAATATGAACACTTTAAGTGAGCTCACAGATGTGGGCAGGTGAATTCAGTGCAAGAAGCATCAGCGTCCAGTCGATGAGTCTGCAGCTCTCTGCACAAGTTATTATGATACCGACACACACACACACACACACACACACACACACACACACACACACACACACACACACACACACACACTCACACACACATCACACATCACACAGCATTCACAGTAAATTGAGCAAAACAAGAAATTTCAGGTTCACAGATCAACACGCCCCGGCATAAAGTAGTGTGTGCTGTCTGTGTGGTGCTGAATGCTGGGAAAGGGAAGTGGAGGGACTTTGAAGAAATAGGGCTGTACGTGGAAGAAGACTCACTATCAGCAACCAGAGTGACAGTACAGAGAGCTTCAGGGAACTTGTGAAAGGAGGATTCCAGGTGAATCAAACAGGAGATGTTATGAATCAGACAAATACCATGACGCTGATAGCACGCAACGCGATGTCAAGGTTGTATTAAGATACTGTAATTACCACATTCACCTATCACAGTATTTGGAAACTGATCAGGGAGGTGCTATATTACCATGTCATTTAAAATAATCCGAACTACCGGTCAATCCACCTTCACATCAGAATGCTGTTTGTTGATTTCAGTTCGGGTACTGGCTTTGACTTCGGGTACTGGCTTTGACAGTACACTTTTTCCTGCTTCCAACGTTACATGATTGCTGGATATACCAAACTAACTTTTCTTCACTTTCCTGGAGCACTAGCAGATAGCATACAGGAACATTGCAACTGCTGTGTAAGTTTGCCTCTAACTTTCACCACTTATAGCTTATTACGTTAATACCGCCGTTTAAAAAAAGCAAAACATACGCCTATTACCAGGGTACCTGTACAGCATCGGGGGGGAGGTTTAACAGCTTTGACTTTGACTGTTTTGCATTACATGATTACTGGATAACGTTAACAACCAAACTTTTCTTCGCTTTCCCGGATCAACAGAGGATTGCTAACATGGACATCGCACGAGAGATGAGACAACGCCGCCGTCATTAAACTGTGGTGATATCATACAATATCATTGACAAATAAGACAACACTACAATGTTTTCTCTTTCTCGCTCTCTCTGTACACACACCACACACACACACACACACACACACACACACACAAACAGTCTGTAGCTAAATGTGAGATTGTCTCTGTAGGCTACTCGCTCCGGTTCTGGTGGTTGATTAACACAGATATGTGCTGATTAGCTCTCATAACGGGCCAAGTTTAGCACACCACCAGGAGTCCATGACGCTAATGTCTGATTACTCCACATTGTCATTGTGATATTTTGTGATTAAATTCTGAATCTGCCAGGGTTCTCTATCAGGTAAATGTAGTAGCACAATGTCTTCCTCTGATGTAGACGTAGCCTACACTGTAAGTCAGTAGTAGGCTATACAGTGGAGGTGCATATTAAGTGGTTTGGGGTCCTTCTGTAAGTAATTTTGGGGTACAATTTGGTTTTGGAGAAACAAGCAATCGGCCCGTTCCAAACATTGTACTAGTCTTATAAAAGCTCAGAAAATAGCTTACAGCTGAACTGAGTAGCACATTATTTACTGGCAATTTATTTATGTAATTTCTTGTAATATAGTAATTTATTTTGAGAATCTATATCAATGCTATATATTAATTTACACTGATACAATAAAATGTTTAAGATCGGAATATAAATCCATTTGATACAAGTCCTTTTTTGGGCAAGTTATACGAGTGAAGACATACTGAACAATGAAAGAGCAGAATAATCTCTTTATGTGTGCGGGTGCACTGTATACAGACACACGTCTACAGTAGGTATGACATATGCAAGAGAGTGAGGCCAAGCACACACACACACACACACACACACACACACACACACACACACACACACACACACACACACACGCACACAAACCAAACCTATGCCCTTGTGCAGCATATTACTATATTATTTATGTCTATCTCCACTTTTTTACTGAGAAATATACAGGAACCAATTTTTCACAGTAGTTATTCATTTGGGAGAGAAATGCTCCAGTAGCAAATCCTGGCAACAAGCAGATAAAAATACGAAGTTAATATTAAGGCTAGCACAACATACTTAAAAAGCCCTGCACACACTGACAAAGCTGAAAAAAACACTCACTAAGTAATGCCTAGGTATATACATGTATTAGGTCATAAAATATGAATATAAAAGGTTATCTCCCTCTCCTGCCATTTCTCTGGCAGGTTCTGCCGTGCTGCTGGTGGGTTTAGTTGAGTGCATGCCGAGCGGCTGCAGCCAGGTGAAGGTCCAACAGGAGGAAGCTTTCTATTCATTAGTCTTCCTCTGTAGTTGCTCTGTGAAGACAGTGAGGGACGTTTGAGAGTCCATGCTGTGTTCAGCATGATTGTCCTGCATCATGTTCATAATGGTCATAATGGCACATGTTCACAGCTGTCCAGTCCAGTCCTCTCTGCTAGCTCTGAGTCACCCCTGTGGAGCTACCAGAGGTTAAGTGCTCAAGGGCACCTTGTCAGGAGCTATTCTGGAAAGAAGAGAATTAGTAATCCTTCTTTTTCTGTGGACAACTATCATTCCGAGCTGGTCCAGGTTACAGTGTGTGTCTTTGACCTTTAGGGTCCTAAGGGGAAATTGGCCCAGTTACCTGAAGTAGGGTTGGGTATCGTTTTTATTTTTTTCTGATACAGTGGTACCGGCCTAAACGGTGCCTAAACTGATACTAAAAAATAAACTGTGAAATTAAAGAACAGCTTGTTTATTGCTAAGGCCATATGGTCAAATGTAAATTATTGATTTAAAATGTATTAACAATAACTTATTGCTGTATATCAATATATCAATTGCTGTTAAACGACAAAAAGAAGAACCACTAGATGGCAGAAGGGTGCTTAACAACAACATTGAGTGCACAATGACAACGCAACTGAACACACCATAAAGTCCTGTGTGACAGTGTCTCAAAGGTCAGCTAGTCTCCTCTGTGTCTTTAGCTGCAGACTGTTGGACGTCCCAGTGTTGGAATCCTTTCCAGTGAAGTTTAGACCGTTTAGCTGTCAGCATTTCAACCGTGTTTAAGCCAGTTTAGCTAACAGTAGGCTAACGTGACCTGCTGCCACGTGTGGTGTTAACTGGCGTCGCTTCTGTTGCCTGTGACGTCCATTTCTGAGCACCAGAGGGCAGAGTAGGCATTCAAGTGGCACCGAAATGAGACACCAAAATCTGCGTTGTCATTCGGTCCGGTAGATAGCGGTGGTTTAGGAACCGGGGCACCGGGTTTCGGTACCCAAACCTAACCTAAAGGGTATAACCTGAATAGGTATCTCTTTATCCAGATAGCTTTGGTGTGATTTGCCAAAGTTTGGGGATGTCTCCTGTCAACCCCAACAATGGAGCTCATTCTTGATGCTCACGAGCAACAAAAGTGCATCTAAAAAAACTGTAATGATCAGCATCGTAATAATTCCACAAATTGTAATATGGTTATGTCGCTTGTTTTTTTTCTGTGCAGAAATAGATAGTTTGTGGACACCTTTGTCAAAAAAACACAGTTCACTGCATTGTCTGTAGATCACAGTGAGTAACCATGTGAAGACTTCTAAAAACAAGAAAGAAACATTGCTGGTAGAGTTCCACTGTATTTAATGTCATTTCACTGGGGGTTCTGGATGGATAAACTGTTTATGCACTTTGGGCAAATAGACATTACGAACCATAATAACGAACCATATTTACGTTTGTTGTCAGGCAGCGGCCTCTTGTGGCCGTAGCAATTATCGCGGGAGCAAAGCAGGGAGTAAATATAAGATCACCATATTCCGCTGATAGCTCTAACACCATCTAGCGCCATCTATTGGGCTCAGATAATAAAGAAAATGCTTCACAAAGCTGCAGTGGACATCACTGATGTTTGTGTCCCATGTAAAACCAAAAGTCTACGGCCACTTTTTTTAAAGTAACCAACTTTATTTAGGACCTAAGTCAGTGACCTATTTAACCGTTGTGTTGCCTTCCCGTCCGCCATGCAACCTTTTTATCTGTGTCAAAATCTAAACAAAATTCAACGTGTTGGTCGTCTTTTTCGACACTTGTCGTTTTACCCGATCTTTTTGTCCCTTTTTTTTGACGTTTTAGTTACTTTTCCCGAAGTTTTTTAAGCTTTTGCCTGATCATTTATTTTACTTGTGGAGAGTGTTGTATGGAACCATCCATGTTATTTATTTTGACAAATTGGATTGAAAGAAACCCACATTTCTGATATAGAAACTTTTGGAAAAAAAGGTCAAATTTGACCCGAGGATAACACAAGGGTTAGAGCCAATCCCTTCTCCTTTTTCTAACCCTAACTACTTAGTATTTTAGTTGGCTGAACTTAACTTGTTCTTTCTCACAACGTTAACTATGTGTTTAAAACTGCGACTATATGTTAAAAAGAAACTGCCACTGCGGTCAGGTGTTTAAAATGGCCATCATGCAGTCATTTCACAACTTTAAATAGAATGGTCATATATGATGTTGTTGGAGTCATCAGCAATCATCCTAGTGTGTCAATTAGATATGAGGTAATATTGTTCAATGGCATATGGTTCAACAGGGATACACAATCAATCATAGAAAAGTAAAATATAGAATGTGTATGCTACATAGCAAGGAATTTAATTATAATAATCACAATCCACTGAAAGTAACCTTTATCTATTAGCAGTGGAGTTGTAAAGAAAACAGCACAGAGTACCTTCATGTGAGGTATTTAGTTCATCATTTGGAAAGGGTTTTCCCCAACTAAGACACCTTGCTGACAAGATGGCATAGGTCACAGACCTTAACATCAGACAGAAGACAGCTTTCAGATTGGCTGCACTTGTGAGCTCCTGCACTTGGAGAGAGGCCAACAATGGGTGAATTGTCAAAAACCTCTCCTGCTGTAACACTTAGCAGACAGTCAGTATACTGTACTTTTCTCAATTGCACTTCATGCTAAAATGGTTTGTGCTTGGTGTTTGTCATGATTACACTTCAAGTTGTGTTTCAAATGAAATTGTCCATCCTCTCTTTGGAGCATAACTGCATCAGTGTGGAAAGATAAAGTTGATTAATGGACCATTTAAGCATTTTTCATGTTTTGTTTTTTTATTTATCTATTAGCCACTCTGGGAGCATGGCTCTAGAGTATTGTTATGATGACCTCACACCAAAAGACTTTTCAAGCGATTCCACTGTTGCAGACAAATTTCCAATATTGGAATGAAATCTTAAGTGTGGCTAGAGTTGGGTGCGCTCCCGTCGTCTCAGTAGTTTGGTGTAATGTGGTCGTAAAACTCAATCCAAGTCAGTGTTTTTCCCGTCTCAACGTTCCGACAAAATCAGCACTTAACAGGCAGCAGCAAACGACTAGAGTCAGTGTTGTTGATTTTCAACCCTTCTATAGCGTGTCATTCCGAGTTTTACCGACAGATGAATGTGGACCTCCGGGTACTACATTTCCTCCTATGGAGTCCGTTCATTCGCATTCAGAGATCGCCTATTTATGACTGGGAAAATGGCGGATAGTGTAAACAACAACTGCTAACGTGAGTTGCTCAAAACCTTTCTTTTTAGTAAACTCTGTGTACACAAACAATGTCCTCAATGCTTTCGTTAAGGTGTAGAGACCCTGGTGATACTTGGAGCAAAGTCTCATGTTGTGTCGAGCCTTCTTAATGTTTTAAAAATAGCTATTTTGAGGCTAGCATAAAAGTGCCCCTAGCACTCCCATTCAAAAGGCCATTTGACCGAAAAACGAAAATACGGTAAACCTTAAAAGTGGCGATTCCGTCCTAAATATGCTTTTAAACGAAAGTTTGACTCCTGTACATTCACAAAAAGACCCTAGGTTGCATTTTGGCGAGAGTTACGCTTTAAGTTACCATATCTTATTTATCAATGTTAAAGATGGACCAGGTCAGCACTTTAAGGGCCACAAAGATGATGAAGTAATGAAGAAGTAATGTTTAGTTAATCATGTTTACAACAATTCAATTTGTTTAAGAATATATGTACACTGCTGAGACTGGTCAGTTTTTTTGAAGAAGACATGAACATCATTAATAAATAAGAAATCATGATGATTCAAATACCTTAATTGATGCATTCATTAATGTATTGTCCATGCATTAAGTCATGCATGATATACTATTAATCCTTGTACATTACTGATAGTTCATGAAGTACTACATTAATTAATGCATGCTTTTTCATGCATGAGGTCATGCATGAATTCATGATAATTCATGTACCACTATTATAAAGTGTTACCAATCAATCCTACTTTCAACAACGTTGGTGACCCTCTGACTTTTCCTCTAGTGCCATCATAACCTAGACCACCTGCATTGAGACCACATCCTTAGACTTCTTCATTGGTACAGGTTATTCTCACAAACATCTTTACATTTTAAAATGTATTAATTGCTTTCAACATTTCCTTTGTGCATTCTCAGAAACAGTACGGGGGTATTTCTATTTTCACATTTTAGCTTGTAGACACACTGCTTCAGCATCCATTTACTGTATGTCAGATCCCCACATTCCTGTCTGCAAAATTATTTAACAATAGCTGATATTGTCTGCTGTGACTTGTAAAAATCCACTGTGCAGGGGATTTCATGAAATGTGGGTGACTTTAAAATATCTTCTGAATTTGATGTATTGAGCAAAGCTCAACCAGATATAAGGCTCTACTCCAATGCCACAGATCCATTCATTTTCTAACTGTGGTTACAATGAATTATTATGCGTTATCATATATCCAGTTTGTATTCAAGGTCCTATCCATTTGTATTGCACACCACAATCTAAACCAGCCCCTAAGGGTACACTCATGTCCTCTCCTGGTTGCCGCTGTCCTCCTTAAAACCTTATTTGTTGGTTATATTTCATCAGATTCTATTGCACACTGACACAGCATGCAGCCTGAAAAGGTGTCCAAACACATTTACTCAAATGTGTTTGCACTCTACCGAATACAATTGCCAGCATACACAGGTGTGTGTAAAATCTCACAGTAAAGGTCCTTGTTTTGTCAGGTTAAAAGTAGCAGTGACCGGTGTCAAATGGTGGTTTATATCGCCAACGGTCCAACACTGTTGTCAACAGCCATATAATGTTTTGCAAACCTGATTTTCGGAGCCAAACTTGAGGAGCATGCTCATCACAAGAATGTAAGACTCAACTCGTGAGCTCTTGATTAATGCCAAAATCCCCAGGATGAAAATAACATGAATCACATTCTGCTCCCCCAGCCAACAGGTACTGTGATTTTTAAACCTAGAATCTTTTTTTATTATGCGACATGCGGCACAACGCATTAATATTTCAGGTGCCAGACACAAAATCAGTGTGTACGCAAGAAGCAGATGATTTCTCAGCAGCATTGGACAAATAATGAAATAATACATGTCTACAGTTTATGCCACATGCTGCTATACGGACTGTGTAAAAAAGACATTGAATCAGATACATCTGTGAGTCAGCTCCCCCCTCATGGGCCTACATGTGTAGTTTTAACTCAGACTCTCTATATAGCAACTGGATAAAAATACTCAATGGGGCTGCTATGGTATTTGGCACTCATGGCCCTTGCAGACCTAAAAAGTAGTCCCAAGAAAGTGCAATGCATTGCTTTGTGACGTATTGTGTGTTTGTGAGATATGAGGATTAAATAGACCATTTCACTCTGCAGTGTTAAAAATGATGCAAAGAGCCAACAACAGCCTAACATAAAGTGAATGTAGTCCATAATCATCATCCCGCTACACTGGCCAAAATGTCAGCACCTGTGAAAAGTTCCATTTACCATGAATATACGCCAAGTCCCAAATTTGCATATCTTTAGTATTCTCTGGAAAGCAGTTTGGAAAATGTGTCTAAGAAAAAGAAAAGGTTACGACACGGCGAGCTCTCGCCCCGCAGAGTCCCTGGGACAGAACGGGTGACAAAGGATTCATATTAAAGACAGATTATTGTTTTCTCAACACACAATGCCTAGCCTTCAATGGACCACACTGGATGAATAGCATAACTCACACTGTCATTTCCTACTGCCACTGCAGGGTCAGAGGAGACAGCCGTATGGGAATCCACTTCTATCACAGTGCTCCATCAAATTCGAGACGTGAATCAGAAATAGTGGAGAAACACTCCCCACAGGACACACAAGTGTGACAGACATTTTAAGTACAGAATATGTTACTGAGCTACTGTTGACCTAGAAGCTTTATTTACAGCTAATTCTTTTTTTTAGGTAAGTAAAGCTTTATTTTTTTAAACACAGTTACAAAGTGCTTCACATGGACACACAAAATATAAATGAATAAATACATGAGTAAATACAAACTTTAAAAGTCAATTACAATATCCAGCACAATGAGAGAAAACCCAAAACCAAAACACAAGACAGAGATGGACATTTATTAAAACTATTGAACTGAACAAAAATTGGATTTGTCAGCTAAACATAAGTCTTCAATTATATTTAGAAACAGTAGATAGTTTATATACAAGTAAATTCTACTTTTACATACCACAAGATAGTTTGACCTACAGAGGGGTGTAAAAGTTAGAAAATTATTTCCTTTACATCAAGGCCACAAATGCTGCTAGCAGTGTCTGTTAAACTACTCAAATAAAGTCTGAGCCAACACTTCTTACATTGTTCTAAATCAGTGAACAAAGTACATCAAACTGATAAACTTGTGCTTCATGCTACATTTGAGATAATTCTTTCCCCCCCTGTTCACATGCAGTTATACTGCAGTAGTGCTTTGTGTTAAGTGATCAGGATGATCATGCTTGATTTATGTAACATTTTAACATGACCACAGTCTTTTCTAACTTTTTCTCATAGTTACTGTAATCTTTATTATATCCTAATCATGGGTCAGTTGCTGTGGGCAGATATTGTAGGAATAAATAAATAAACAATGTGAACTTGCGGATACATTCAATGTGAATATTTTTCAGTATAAATGTTACGTTGAATAGCACTACAGGTAAGGGAAAAATATGTATTCTTGATTTTGGGGTGAACTGTCCCTTTAAGGGATAATGTATTGTATTTGAACCATCCATCCTATTTAGAACATTGCTCACATTAGATATCACCCTATATTCATCTTTATCTGTAAGAAAAGTATCGGTATCGTCAGCATATAAAATGAAGAACCCTTCTTTTGACGTGGAATGGAAATTATTGATGTATATGAGGAATTAAAGAGGACCTAGTATGTAGCCTTGTGGAAAACCACACTGTATGTGGCTATATAATTAATTAGTTCAATTTCAAATGAAATATTATTTCCTGTTGAACAACCAGCTATTAAGCCAATTAAGTATCAATAACACCATGAGCTTGAAGCTCATTTAATAATATATTATGATCTACAGCGTCAAAAGCTTTTGACAAATCATTTAATACTCAAAATGTCAAATTATCTCTTGTCTAGAGCTGTATCTATTCTGTCAGCTAATTTGGTAGATTGCTGTTAAAAATGTTTTAAAGTAAGAAACATTGCATTTTTAATAATACACCAAATAGTTAGAAGTCAACACATTTCTACTTCTGTGATGCCTGCCATCTGTTTGTTTTAAGTGTCATAAACACTTTTCTTTTTTGCTTTATCATACGTTCACAACTGGCCACTCTCCTTTGAGTCTTTGCAGCAGCATACTGTATGACACTGTAAATTAGCTACAACAACTGAAGCACTATACATATAGTTTTCATGTCCTGCATTTTTGCATAGATCACAGCTGACCTTGTTAATCTTTTTTCTCCGTCCTGAAAAAAAGACTTTGACTAAACTACTCGCTGGAACCACCAGAACGGCTACATATGGTGGAAACACTTTAAGTGCAAATGCTCGATGAACACTATAGGCATTTGACAATACAACAAATTATTACCATAAATTATTCATAATTATTCATTCATAAGTATTCACTCAGTATTCATCTATTCAAGGTCATGGGTACTGGCTGGTATAGACAGCAAATGGATGCTACTGCCTTGTCACAATTAATCACAAGTAACAGATAACTGCAAGCCCATGTCAAGGATTCTTCATCATTACAATGGGGGTGTAAGCACAGACAGCTGTAAGTGCACAGTGGCAGTTTGATAATGGCCAGCACATGCAATCATTACACCATTAGTGTCATTTCGTTTAAAAAAAGGCTTGAAGCAACAACAAAAAAAATAACTCAAATGGTTTATGAGTGATGTCAGTTAGAAACAAACACATGTAACACATTCTAAAAGTAGGCAAATGGCACGGATACTCGGGGTCTTACACTAACGAGGACTTTCTATCACTGTGTCTCCAGCCTCAAATGCAATTCATGCCAATTCATGAGCTAGCGACTCAGAACGAGGAATGCCATCCATTTATGTGGGACAGGGTTTCTGCAGGGTCTTACTTTTTTAAATTTAAGGGGCTTAAAAAGTCTCAAATTCACTGAAGTAGTGTGTTGTAGTTAGGGTTGGGCATCATTTTGATTTTAACAATTCTGATTCCGGTTCTTATCGGTTCTCCAATTCTTGAAAGGGGTGGAGTTGAAACGGGTCACAAATTTGGAACCGATGATCGGATTTAAAACCCCTCAAACAATTCCAATAAAGAAACAATTCCACTGGAATCGTAATTTTTGAAACGATTCCAAGTAGGAATCCGTTCTCGATGCCCAATCCTAGTTGTAGGTCTTAAATCATTTTAAACAGATCTTAATTACCCTACCTCTAATGCTCATTGAAATGCTCCCACAGCGCTTTACAATGTTCTTTTATTAATTCTGTTGTGTTGTAGTCGTTAGTCCAATTACAATTTGCTGTATTACGACTACAAATTAGACCAATATGCAACTTATAGTGCAGCCAATCTAGACACCAGTCCTATAATGCCAATCATGAAATCAGGGAATTGTTTCAGACCATGTTTCCGCACTCTGACATCTGACTTTTTTTTATATGTTGCGACATAGGTCTTACATTTTATTAATAATGGTCCTGAAAAAGTCTTCAAAAGTCTTAAAGCAGTTACACACCGGGCCGATAATCAGCCGTTGGACAGTCTGGCGAGGTCAGTGACTCGAGTCTGTTCGGTGTGTTCCATGCCGTCGTCCGTTGGAGGAGCTGTAGGCCTTCATTTTCGCCGACCTGACATGCTCAGTCGGAGACAGGGCGGTCAGGACTCACCCGGAAATGGCAAGCGGGATGAGCGTGACTAAGCCTCTCAAAATCTGACGAAAATCTTTTAAACTGACCTTTCTCGATCTGAAATGAAGTCAGATTCAGCAACTGCATGGCCTATTTCTCTCTTAAAATGTTTTCAGAAACACGCTTCGGTGAACTATTTTAGTACAATATGAGATCGTAATCTGCATGAGTCGCCAGTAATGGGCGTTCGAAAAATCCAAAATCCGGAAGCAGCAGCCAGATCCAGGTGACACATTCGTCCGATCAGCTGCCAGTTTTCATTTTTTGGGCGACAATACAGATTAGCGCCGCCTGCTGTTATGGAGACGTATTACGTCTCGTCTCTTCGGTGTGTTCCAAGGCACTTTTTTGACCAACTCAGGGAGACTGATCAGTCCAACTGCCTTTTCTGCCAACAGTCGGCCATCTGGTTGGTGTGTAACTGCCTTTACATTTGACTTGGTGAAACCTGCAGAAACCCTATGGGAGTGAATGACTCTGTCATTATCCTGTTGTAAAACCAACTGATGCAGAACAGCTGTAAGTGAGCAGGAACAAGAAGGGTTATACAGCCAGAGTCAGGATGAGGATAACACCTGAAGCCCAGGCATGAGAATCAGAAAAATAGATGGTAAGCAGCATTTACACACATTCATACAATCATAAAAACCCTTTTATCGAGCATCGTAACTGTGAGCCAAAACAGGCCATCCCAGCACTGGTGGGCAAAATGCCGAAATGTGAAGCTCATTTGAGTGCCAAATTCATCAAATATGCAACATGGACGTGAACAAAACAGACAAAACAGCCAGATGTCATGTGCCACTGGATGGACTGAATGAAAATAAATTAGTACATCACTCTAAATGCAATTTGTTCTGTAGCTTTTTCTTTATAATTAACTTTCATGATGGATAGATGGATACTGTCACATTACTCTTTAACCTCATATTATGTTTTAAAAAAAGACATGATATCCATTATGTCATACATTAGGGCCTTCGGTCCTACACGTCTCGAAGTATTCAGATCCTTTACTTCGGTAAAAGTCCTGCATTGAAAATGTTACTTAAGTAAAAGTATGTATCATCAGGAAAATGTACTTAAAGTATTAAAAGTAAAGAACTCTCCTCCCATTGTAGAAAGTGTAAAGGATCCAAACAGTTGTGTGTTTAATGGTCTAATCATCTCAGTTGGACTTGTAGACTGTTATATTGTTGGCTAGTTTACTTTAGAATAAAACATCAGATTTTATAAACTACATGTGTTTTGTGTGCAGGAATCTTAATGTGTAAAATAACTAGTAACTAAAGCTGTAACAGATGAATGTAGTGGAGTAAAAAGCACAATAGATTTCTCTGAAATGTAGCCGAGTAGAAGTAGAAAGTGGCATGATTAGAAAAGACACAAATACAGTACTGGAGTAAATGTACTTATTTAGATTCAACCACTGGTCTCAAATCTCAGATCTATGAACATGTTTCCAGTGTGTTGAGAGGTTGATGCTCTTTGTTTCCTCCATGGTTCGGTGCCAGAATACAGCTCTGATTTTCTCTCATGATAAAAACCCTGTAGACCTGTCCCTCTGCTGGGAGCGGTCCTCTAACTGCTCCAGACAGGGTGAAGCAGGGTTTAGTTTTATGCTGCATGTACAGTATAGTGAAGAGCCTTCCAGAGGATCTGGAGAGGATCTGGAACTTAGCCTTAACCCTGCCTCCTTTTAAATGAGTCTAAAAGCGTTCATGTTTTTCCTCTGTGAGTTACTAATATTTCAGACTACTTTAAATTGCACTTGCCATTTTCTTCGTTTTTTTAATTTTAATTTCCCTATCTTGTATGTTGTTTTATTTATTCCTTTATTAATGCCTTAAAGCACTTTGAATGAAATGAACTGCATACATGTTCTGTGTCTTTACTTCCAGTCAGCCTCTTTGAATGTGTTAGTACACAACACAGAGGTGGTGGCCCTCACTTTGTTCAAATGGATTTACAGTCCATGCTACAAATGGTCTATCTCCTACGGCTGTTAATTAGAGGCCGCTGAATGCAATGTTATGACTGCATTAATATTTATATTTCGGATGGAACTGTATTGTTTATGTCCCCTTTCCTGTGTCAGGAACTCTTGTAACTCTCCCGAGGCCTGTTTGGGTACAGTATTTATATATTTCTAGCACATCTTCTTGATTATAGCTCTAGTTACTAAAGGTTGCTCTAAAGTTTGCAGGGTTGTTAGAGTACACATTTTTACTTTCAAGTAATTGTATTTATCAATTAATTCTATTTTTGTTAGGGCTGTCAAAATGAATGCGATAATAACGAGTTAACGCAAAATCCTTTTTAATGGCACTCGGTCTGTGATTTGGGCCTCGGGGTGGTTTGGAAAACCAGGAAGCGACGCAGCACTGTGTTGTGGATGGCTAGCAGAAACCGTAAAGTTTTGTGCATCTCGGTTCTGAGTTACAGGGAGACCCGTGTGCTGAAGGTGTTCCTTGAGAACGTGATGCCGTCACCTAACTCTGAGCACGCCAAGAGGAAGACGGTGAGAGCCATGGATGTGGCGTACGCTCTGAAGAGGCAGGGCCGCAACCTATACGGCTTCGGAGGTTAAAACCTAAACCTGAATCAGAAAAAAAGAGCTACACACTTCATCTAAAGAAAGACTTCCCATTCTGAGTAACAGGCTTTATTACTTACTAAACTTAACTAAATCAATAATCATAAAAAAACAGCTCAAGACCTATAAAAAAAGAAAAGAATCAAAAAATCTAAAGTTATCTGCATGTGCTGTCCATGTGAACTGAGTTACCATCGGAGCACGTCCAGTCTTAAATACCACTTGAGCATTACAAACTTGAAAAATATCCCTTTTAAAGTACATTTAGAGCAGATAAAAAATTTGATTAATTTGCGATTAATTGCAAGTTATCTATGGACGTTCCACTTCCTGGCTTTGTTCAGGTGCCGCTGGAAATTCCGCCGGATATCTTTCATTTCGGCCGGATGTCTGTCACCTTCCTCTTTCTTTGTGTTGGCGTTCTAACCTCTGGTGGATTTCTGAGGACTATGGTTAACTGCTCCTCAGATCTCTGCAGGGTAAATCCAGACAGCTAGCTAGACTATCTGTCCAATCTCAGTTTTCTGTTCCATGACTAAAACAACTTTTGAATGTACACATGTTCCACCAAAACAAGTTCCTTCCAGAGACTATTTAGCAGAGGCACCGTTGCTCGGTCCGGCGCTTAGATGCCCAAGATGATTGTGAAGAAATGCGAATAAACCAGAGCACGTTTTTCTCTCATCCAGAATGCTCTGCGGACTAGCCAGACCCTCCTCCGCAGCGCTGTGGAGGAAGGTCTGGCAATGCAAGACTAACTATGGACAATCATGCTATTAGTTGCGATTAAATATTTTAATCAATTGACAGCCAAAAATGAAGGCTGTCAATCGATTAAAATATTTAAATATATTTTTTTTTTTTTATCAATTAATAGCCATCTAATTGACTCATTTTGACATAAAGAATATGTTCAAGTTGTCTGATGTGTAAAATGGTTAAAGCAGCCATATTATGCTCATTTTCAGGTTCATAATTGTATTTTAAGGTTGTACCAGAATAGGTTTAGGTGACCAGCTCACCCAGAGACTGAAGGCAGGACACATTCAGAAACTGTATCTCACTCTAAACAGCATGGATGGATTTTTTTCAAAGTTTGTATGTGTGTGGAAGCACCAGAGACACAAAAGAACACCCCAAATCCCAGAAAAAGTGATTTTTTCATAATATGGGCACTTTAATAACTTTTTGATTTTTAATATGACCATTCAAATGAATATAAAACACATCAATGTGCAGCATTCAGTGAGATGTATGTTTATTATTACCAAGTAATGCCTGCACACTCTTTATGTCACCACCCTGCATGGCTATAGGTATTCATGGAATTATGTAACAACCATGCCTATGTTGTATAATAATATTAATATGTTTCATGTGTCTCATTTTTCTCAGTGTAGCTGCTTTCTACTTGACTGAAATGCTGAAGGGCATTCAGAACATTCTCTCTGGAGCTGTAATCACACTGTTAGCCATGCTGCTTGAATGTAAATAGATTGTGAATGCTGAGTGTACTCAGTGTTGTGGTGGTAAATACACTGGTGGAGCTAGTAATGGACATGTAAACAGTTCCACTTCAAATAATGCAATGTTGCCATAGTAATTGCCAGTATCCAATGTTGCAGTGCGCCTTCTTTTCACATTACACCATCACACCTTTTCAAAACAACTAATATTTATTTTTAATGTAATTACTTTTAATTGTAATGTAACTAAACCCCTTAACCATTTTTTTTTTTTTTTTTACAGCTGAACCAATTTTATGGTTATTCAGTAGTGTTGGTGGATTCAGGTCAAAATAAGTATTGGAATTCTACACATTGCTATAAATATGTATAGCGAACTGCCCTCTACAGGTTTGAACCCAGCTTATGCCATTTAATGTAACTTTTGGATAGTCTCGCATCGCCAGACCTTCCTCCACAGCGCTGCGTAGGAAGGTCTGGCTAATCCACAAAGCATTATGGGATGGGAGAAAAACGTGCTCCGGTTTATTGGCATTTCTTTAAACCAATCACAATCGTCTTGGCCTGACGGAGCCACGGTGCCGCTGCAAAATAGCCTCAGGAAGGAACTTGTTTTGATGGAACGTGTGTATATTTGATACCACTGTGACAGTATGATAAAGTACGTCATGGATCCCCATCTCAAACATTACACAGGTGAAGGCTTGATAAAGGTAAGATTAGCCTCCACATCATCCTGACAGTACCTGGAGAGAATATTGACTTCACACTCAACATTGTGTTTGGGTCTTTATATCATGTGTCCCTCACATGATACTCCACACAAACACACGGATTATGAAATAAATCTATTTCACAATTTACATCTCAGACTGTCACCACATTTAACTTGCTAACACTGTTCTGACATTGAATATAGGATATCATTAAACCCAGTCGCTTTCCCATGCCAACATTATTCTATCTGTGTTAAAAAGCTAAGCAGGAGTGACAGAGGCATCAATTTGTGTTCATTTGTATCATTTTAGACACTCAATGAAAAGTGCTCTACAAATAAAATGTATTATTATTATTAAAAAACACATTTTAAACAGATTTTAGTCATCTATAAATTGATGACACCATGCCAGTTTTAGACATACTCTATGCCACTGTAACCTTTACAGATGTGGTGAGCCAGCACTGGTTATTACTGTGGTGGGAAAAATAGCATGATACAGATAGGAACAAAATAAGCAAATAGAAAGGTAATTTGTTCTGTATCAATCTATGATATCAGACTATAAATCAAATAGGGCAACGCAGAAGCAGCAGCACTTCCCATGTTATCAAAAGGTAGATAATACAATCAGCATCATTTTGGCTCAAACTGGCGTTCCTCGTGGAAAACAATACAAGGCCACGGCTAGTGTTGCAGGAGCAGAGAACAAACCAGCTCTACTTCTGTCTTTTAGGTAATAGGTAAAGTCAGCACTGTTGTGTTTATTCTAATGACTGTTCTTTATTTAGGATCATTCATATTTCATATATTCATAATTAAACTCAGCGTGTTGCTGACATCGTAACATAAAAACAAATTCTGCTCGGTTATATGCAGCGGTGGAATGTAACTAAGTACATTTACTCAAGTACTGTACTTAAATACAAATGTTGAGGTACTTGTACTTTACTTGAGTCTTTTCTTTTCATGCCACTTTCTACTTCTACTCCGCTACATTTCAGAGAGAAATATTGTACTTTTACTCCACTACATTCATCTGTTACAGCTTTAGTTACTAGTTACTTTACACATTAAGATTCCTGCACACAAAACACATGTAGTTTATAAAATCTGATTATTCTAAAGTAAACTAGCCAACAATATAACGTCCTACAAGTCCAGCTGAGATGATTAGACCATTAAACACACAACTGTTTGGATCCTTTACACTTTCTACAATGGGAGGAGAGTTCTGCATTGGCCACTTTTACTTTGAATACCTTAAGTACATTATCCTGATGATACTTACATACTTTTACTTAAGTAACATTTTTAATGCAGGACTTTTACTAGTAAAAACGAGTATTTTTAAAGTCTGGTATTAGTACTTTTACTTAAGTAAAGGATCTGAATATTTTTTCCACTACTGGTTATATGGAGAAACTATTCTCATTTTTAGATGATCACTTACACTATTACATGGGTTCTTACATTTACATTTTTTACATGGCTATTTCTTAAGGGGTGGTGATGGCGCAGTGGATATAACGCATGCCTTTTGGTGTGGGAGATCTGGGATCAATTCCCACTGCAATACATCGACCAATGTGTCCCTGAGCAAGACATTAACCCATAGCTGCTCCAGAGGCGTGCAACCTCTGACATACAGTATATGGCAATTGTAAATTGCTTTGGATAAAAAGCATCAGCTAAATGACATGTAATGGTAATGTTAAGCTTTTGGGCTCTTCAAGGACAAAAGAGGCATTTACAGTCCTTTGTAGTTTTTAGAGGTAGCAGAATGACATTATTATAAACGTGCGTGATATAGAGTAAATACAGTGTTTCATCCTACACATTGAAAATCCTTCAGGGGTCAAACAGCATTGCCTTTGGACAATAGTAATATTAATTCCCTTGGGATCCAATAACAAGTGCTATTCACAACACAGGTATTGAGTATTCACTGACGCAGCATATTAAAAAAAAAAAATTAATTTAAAACTTGTGGATATTTTGACATATGGCTCATTCCACTCAATGTTTTGTAACATGTTCTGATGGGATCATGATGCGTTCCTTATGTGCATATTCTTTAATGCAACGCGTCATAACACATACAGGTTAAATTTCACCTAAACATGCCTATGAGCTGATACACCAACAGACAATAATAAGCAGCGTGACAATGCCCTCATAAAATCACTTCAAAGAATCAACCCCCCCCCCCCAGCACATTGAATATTGGAAAACAATGTAATGCCTGACATCACAACCCAGAGCAGCACAAAAAAAAGTGAGGCTTTGTTTTCCATTACCGGCCACCCCAGGAACATCAAACAATAGTGCACTGTTGCAATATTAAGCAGCCACTTTCCTTTAAGTGTCCTCCAGTCATGTGTTACAGGGCAGCTGGCCTGCCAAGGTGAGAGTAAAACACACACTCTCCAACCAGAAGCACACATGGTGTTTGTATCTTGTCTGGCTGGGTATAATATCCTGCTTTGTGGAGGAAGCAACGGTGCCTCTGCCAAATAGCCTCGGGAAGGAACTTGTTTTGGTGGAACATGTGTACGTTCAAAAGTTGTTTTAGTCTCGCAACAGAAAACTCAGATTGGACAGATAGTCTAGCTAGCTGTCTGGATTTACCCTGCAGAGATCTGAGGAGCAGTTAACCATAGTCTTCATTAATTATTAATTATTAATTAAGTTTTTCTCTGTTCAGAGTGGTTAGTACTCAGACTGACTGTCTGAATTGTTACTGCAGACATGAAGGCCGGAAGAATGACAGCATCAGTTGTTTCAGCGAGTTCCCCAAAACATCTGTTTAACCTTAAGGCAGTGATACACCAACCCGATAATCGGCCGTCGGACAGTCTGGCGAGGTCAGTGCTGTCGGCCTTCATTTCGGCTGACCTGACATGTTGCGTCGGAGGGCGGGCAGTCAGACTCTATGACCAATCTGATTGGTAGAGTGCTAACCCGGAAATGACGAGCGGGATGAGCGTGACTAAGCCTCTCAAAATCTGACAAAAATCTTTTAAACTGATCTTTGTTGATCTGAAACCAAGACAGATTCAGAAACTGCATGGCCTATTTTACTCTTAAAATGTTTTCAGAAACACGTTTCGTGAACTATTTTAGTCAAATATGAGATTGTATTTTGAACGAGCCGCCATGACAGTCTGGCTTTGAATTTCTGGAGAAACCAGACCCACGTGACACGTTTGTCCAATCAGCTCCCGGTTTTCATTTTATGGGCGACAATACAGATTAGCGCCGTCTGCTGTTGTGGAGACGTATTTCACGCTCAAGTCGGCGTCGCTTCGGTGTGTTCTGAGGCACTTTTTGGACCTCGGGGAGCCGGCTGATCAGCCCGACTGCCTTTTCTGCCAACGGTCGGCCGTCGGGTTAGTGTATCAGGGGCTTTAAATGGACAGTGCCCTGTAATGGCTGTATTATTTTCAACAGGAGTAAAGAAGTAAGTCACATGATGTAGTGCAGAGTAGGGACTTCAGGGTGGATGGACTGACTATAACACCGGAGATCGCTTCCTGTTTCCAACCACGAGTCAAAGTTGCTTTTTAAAAAACATGATCACAATCATTCCTTAACCTGAACCATGTGTTTAGTATTGTAACCATTATTACGACGGTCCCATAACCTTGCTGAAGTATTCATTTTTATTCAAATCATGATCCTAAACCTAAGTAGGGTTGTACCCAACTCAGAATTTTGTCAGTCGAATTAGATTTGGCTCTTCAATATGAATATTCAACTATTTGTTCCTTTTTTTCATATAGACTATCAAGCAACGCTTTATTGAATTGCCAGATTTTCAAACAGCGTTCAGTGGGACGTTCATCGTGACAGCGACATTCACATAATATAGTACACAACCCAAGTTAGCCCACGGAGCTAATGCGTGCTAACGACGCTAACGACAGATGGGATTTTGCCGACATATCAACAAACAAAAGCCAGAGACTATTTAAGTTGCTGTGAGCTGTAAGTTCAGCACTTTTAAGCAGAAGGCAGAGTATAACGTTATCTCGGAACCTGGCGGGGCAAAGCCTCTCTTCCTCAGGGCCGCTACCTCCGTCTCACCCAGACTCACCCTGGGTCCCACTTTTGCACATCCCCTCATCAACATTTTTGCACAACCTGCACAAAACTGTACAGCTTTCTTTTAAAGCAGTTATATTTTACATTTTTGTAATAGTATATATTTACCTACATATATGGTATGTATATATTATGTTTTTTGTTTTATTGTAATATTTCTATTATATATTTATTTTCTTGACTGCTAGTACTTTGCTTTTATTTCCTCTTAATGTTTATTGTTTTCACCAAACACCAAGGCAAATTCCTTGTAAGTGTAGAAAACCTGATTACACTGCTAACTGACAACAACAAAATCGATTTGAAAAATCTCAGTCGACTGAGGGGTCTCCGACCGATTAATCAAATCTTTGCCTTTCAAGGGGCAGCCCAGCCCTAAACCTATTTTTTGTGCCTGCCCAATCGGTGTGAAGTGGGGTAAATCATAAAAACTGTCAGCCGTTCCAATTCCAACGTTGGAAAGGTGGAAAAAGAGTCTTAGAATCTTAGAGCATCCTTGTTTGCTGAAAGGGTTGCCTGAACAGATCACCTGACTGTTAAGCTGCTCCCTAAGTGCAACCAGCCTCAGTATAGTCTGGACTGTATAAAGGACCAGGAAAGCTTTCAGTTATGTTTACAGTGTTGCATGCTGAATTTGGTCTTAACCTGTTTTTCAGAGTTGCAATAATGCGTTGCACATGTGTTTACTGAGGTGTCATTGAACTTAGCACACCCACAAGTTTAACCCTTTAAAGCAGTCTTGACTCTTGAGTCAAAAAACATGTTGTAAACATCATGTCGAACGGCATAAGGAATTCCTAATAATCCTCACAACAGTTCCTGAAGCATGTTATCAGACGAACAAAGTTTAAAGGTGAACTAGGAGTTCCTGCATGGTTTCAGCACAATTTCATTTTTGTCTCAAATCGTAGGCATCTCTCCTTGATCTGCTAGCTGCCTGCCCTCTGTACACACTGTGAAAAAGCCCGGTCTCGGGAGACAACACAGGGGTTGTAAACGTCAAACAAACACTAGGTGCACAGCCTGTGCACCAAAACACAACAAACCACATTCCAGCCAATCACCGACAAGATGGTTGGGGGAGGAGGTGGGGGTTAGTGACAGTTAGTCAGTTAGTCATGACAGTTACGGAAACATGGGGGGAGGGGCGAGCTTGCTCTGTTTTGTTTTGTATTTACTTGGAATGTCAACAGAAGTGACATCATGCAGGAACTCATAGTGCAGCTTTAAATGATAGGTCCCGTACTGTTATTTACTAAACGTGTCTCTTACAAACTCTCTGTTACAAATCAATTCCATGAGACAAAAACAGTCACAATCAGATACAGTTCATGTGCTGTTGTTTTGAATTAGCTGGAGCTGTATACTGGATGTGAATTTGGTGATTTTCATTAAAATACCACCAACTTGCTGAGTCAAAAGGGAGCCCAGTAGATGGCGCTCTCTGTTCAACAAATGGTTGGAAGCACACTGAATTGCCATTCCTTGAGCCATTTTATTTAAAGCAGCCATATTATGCTCATTTTCAGGTTCATAATTGTATTTTAAGGTTGTACCAGAATAGGTTTACATGGTTTAATTTTCAAAAAACACCATATTTTTTTTATTTTGCTCTCTCTCACTGCTGCAGATCCTCTTTTCAGCTGGTCTCTGTTTTAGCTACAGAGTGAGACCTCTTTTCTTCTTCTTCTTCTGTACTATCTTTGATTGCACTTGCACATGCTCAGTAGCTCAGATGTAGATCATGTCAGCTAGCTAGCTCAGTCCGTAGGGACTTGGCTTGGGTCGCCTGTTCAAGTGTCCACACGGACCAAAGTATAGAGTGTGGACTGGTAGCTGAAGAGGTGTCAGTTCATATCCTGGGCACTGCCAATGTGCCCTTGAGCTACCTTGTGTTGTGCTACACCCCTGGTCAGGCTACAAGTGGTGATGGCCTAATGAAGCCTCATAAAGCTTTGTAAACCATTTTCTGATCCCACTAGATGGCGCTCTTGGTTTTAAAAAAAAAGGCTCAATGAATAGCTGTTCAGTGTGCTTTCAACCCTTTGTTGAACAGAGAGCACCATCTAGTGGGATTCGCCAAACAGCAGCGGACCGAACCAATCAGTGTCCAGTGAGGAGCTACTGGCAACTATGGTTGGGTTTATGTGTGTATGACGGACGAGACTGTTCAAAACAACAATGGCGGACGTGATAGACAGATGGTTCATCCAATCACCTGCCAGGTATTCTGTTGAAAGATTTCATGTCATTGGAAAACAGTTTCCAATATTATATATTTGGGTTTTCCACTGGCATCTTAAGAACTCACCTTAGGCTCTGGCTAATTGCGAAGAGCATTTTTCACAGTTTTCTGATGTCTAATGAATCTTAATTAATAATTAATCTAATATTCAATGAATTGAGAAAATCATCAGCAGGTAATGAAAAAGAATTGATTATAAAGAAAACGTCCATTTTAGCCTCAACTGTTGCTGGAGTTTAACTATCAGACCGTCACAGGCTGAGCTCAATGAACACACGGACGTCTCGCAATGTATACTGCTCAATAGCATGTCAGATGTGCATGCTGACTGTGTTTTGGAGATTGTAGACTTAATATACATTCACATTTTTTACACAAAGTCTAAGGTTTGATCATCAGCATGAGAGGATCCACCTGCATCCTCTCTCTTTATACATCCAGTAGTAAACACAGATGCTGCAGTCGTAAATTTGAAGTGATAATCAGCCCAAAACCGGGGCTACAATTAAACCCACTGTCGGATAAACACTTCCTTCTCCAGTAGTCCATGAGAGTATGTGATTATGCATCTCTATTTACAAATAAGATACCTGCAAGTGAGAGTTATTGCTGTGTGTGCTTGTTCACTGATGTACAGAGGACTGGCACAGAGCAGCGAGAGGGAAGCATGTTTAGTTTGTGTTGTGGGGCAGATGGAGAGGATCAAAAATAAATTGACAGCTCATTAAACTCATCTGTGAGTTAGCAGGACGTTTATGGATGCCAGATCTGGCCCTAGAACCTCATGTCTGACGTGCGAGCCGAAGCAAAGGCCTCACCGGATCAATTTAGCTGCACATCATTTCGGAAAAATATGCCATCTCTCATGGTTCTATCATTGCAGTAGGATGTTGTTAGTCCTGCCAGCAATCATAGCCAAGCCTCCCCGGAGGAGTGGAGAGTGTCTGGCAAGTTTCATAAAAGTAGCCCAGGACCGTTCTGTTATCTCTTGGATTTCTGCTGATTTAAGCTGTTCTGCACCCACTTCACCACGTATGCCAGAGGAGATTATATCTCGTACAAAGTCGACTACCTTTTCCCCTGGATGTTACGCCACACATATCGCTCAAAAAGGTCATTGAAACACACTTCAGGTGTCCTCAGCACACTTGGGTTTTACCAATTTGGAATGTGACGGAAATCTCCTTGAAGACTGAATGACTGAAGTATACAAGTCGAGTTTAGTGACATTTCTCGCAGGAAACTCTCTTTTATTTCACTAAAGTGAAATAGTTCACAAAATCGTTTCAATCCCATATATCTCGCCAGTAACTAGTGATGGCCAAATGAAGCCTCATGAACCATTTTCTTAAATTTTTTTAGCCCACTAGATGGCGCTCTCTGTTCAACAAAGGGTTGAAAGCACACTGCATTGCCATTCCTTGAGCCTTTTACTTTAAACCAAGAGCGCCATCTAGTGGGCTCAGAAAATAAAGGAAATGGTTCACAAAGCTTTATGAGGCTTCATCTGGCCATCACTACCAATAACCATTCTCACATGGTATAAAAATAGCTGTCCTTTTTCATGTTCATACTAGAAAAAATGCTCTTCAAGATCACCTTACAGTACCATTACTGCTTCTATTTTTAGCATTTTTGACACCAATGCAATGCTGACCTCTCCTCTCCCATCAGCTCCAGAAGAGGTATGCTGAATCATCTATTTTACAAATATTAGTTGTGCTTTTTGTGTTTGACGTTGGACGGTGATGTCATGTCTCCCACTGACTCTGCTAGCCTGGCCAGTGAAAGTTTTCAAATTGAAAAGGAAAAGATGGCTGAAGATGGCTATCAGCTACGACCTATGGCTATGATCTCGACTAAGTGGACAAGCAAGACCATATCTGCGTCCATCTCTACATCAGAGGGGCACCGAGGAGAGCATGGTGAAATAAAACACTAACTGCCACTTCTCTGCTGGGCGTCCTGCTGGCCAGTGTGCAGGTGTCGGACAGTGAGCTGGGTGGCCTGTGTCGGTTTCCAGCGGGAAGCTGTGGTGTCCTTTCACAGAGACATGGCTGCCAGACTTGGGTGCCAGTGCCATTCAACCGAGTGACTCTTTTTCTGTGTGCCGATCTGACGGCCACATCCTTCTTTATGATGAATCATAAAGTTGAAATAAGTTGAAGGAGCTGATGGGATAACGTTTCACTGGAATTATACTTCATCTGAGTTGTGTTACAAATAAAAGTTGATTGATTATTGCCAACAATAACTAAAATCCCTGAATATGGCAGTGTACTGTTGGTGTTATGCTCTACCCACTGAGCCGTACAGGAGCACAAGGACTACAGGAAATAAAGTGAATCCTGAGTTTTTAAATCTTCTTTTTTAAGCACTGCAGCCCCGGAGCTGTGCAGTCTTAGCTAGTGACCTTATTTAGGATCCTAGTAGCCTGAGGGTACAGGCCCGTAGCCAGCCTAATGGAAGGGAGGGGATCTTTTTATCAAAAATTGGACCTTTTTGCAGTTATTCCACTCATTTTGACTTAAATTATGAGGTTCAAACACTTTATATTGTTGACTTTTTATGCACTAAATTGTAATGGATTAGCTTGTCTGCTGGTATCTTAACGAGCACGCTTTTTAATGCACCGAAAATATTTACAACTATTTGAATTATGTCAACCTGTTAAATCAAATAATTATTTGTTTCTTACTCACTGTAACTTTTATTCTTGTATTTGTATATTATTCTATTTTAGCCTGTTTTATTTCCATGACTGTTTTTAATTGCTCTTTAGTTTTATGTAAAGCACTTTGAATTGTACCATAGAAATAAAGTTGCCTTGCCTTTCAACCTCAGCCTGTCAGTCAGTCCCCAGGGCATAGAAATCACGGTTGTGCCTGCCTGTCTCAGAGGAAGTGGAACATCATACCATATCGCAGCTAACGGTGACTGCGTGCACTTTTGAAAAACTGTAACCACACTTGCAATCGCTTTATCGGCATTGGGTGAATCGGTCCTCGGTAGTACCAACGTAATTCGGTCGGTACCCAAAAAAGAACCGAGTTCGGTACCCAACCATAATAATTATGTTATGTGATTTTTCTTTGTACCCAATATTACAGATCTGCTTTTACACTTTGGGGCTGCCTGCTTTGCATTTGTGCATTTTGGTGAATGCCATTCGGTAAGTGATGTCTCATGATGTGCAGACAATTTTGAAAAGGTGTAAGTGTTGTATTAACAACACCTTGTTTTTATCACTCACACATTCAAATTCTGCTGAACCTTCCAGCTATATGGCAGTGGATGAGTGACGCGTGGGGCGGGTGTAGCACAGAGATAAACCGCAGCATCTTCCTTTCACTCATCTTGTCAATGACGAGAACAAGGAAAAGAACCTTTCACTGAGAATGTGCATGTGTCGACAAATGATCATAATGCTTCCTTTGTGAAATGGGGTGATTTGCAACATCACAGAAAATGTAGCATTTTGATAGAGACATCTCCGAGATATTTGATATTTGTGTCAGACCAAATACTTGCCAGTCAGAGCTAAACAACTCTGAGGGATATCGCAGGTGGGTAGGAATGTGAAACAGCTGGGCCCGTATTCTGCAGTACCTGGAGGTATGAGTGCTATGTCAATCTGTGGCTGATGATGTGTTCTGAAGCAAAAGAAAAAGCGTGTCCTTTTCAGCACCTCGACACAGCCGTTTGAAATGCAGATGACAATGGCATTTTGAAAAATGACAGTCTGCTGGGAGTGCCGGGCATCCGAGCAACACGATCCACGTCTTAGTCTGAGAAACTTAGAGAAAAAACTCTTTTGCATAATGCATTTAAAAAAAACTTTTATATTATTGAATATTCTTCTCATAAGAGCTACATTTCTCCCTTTTCTGCAGTACTTCTGTGTAAGCCAGTTTCTGGCATTTTCTTGTGTTATGTGTGTTGTTCTTGAGTGTTGTGTATGTTGTACAGAGGCTCCCCTCGCAATTTTTTATATTTTCTCTTTCATATTTTGGAGGTCATTGCCACTTTCAGAACCGCAGCCTGCAGTGCTGATCCTGCCATGATTCTCACTGTTCTCATCCTGAGAGATCCGGATGAAAACCAATGCGGCACATGTGCGTTTGATCCAATTTCACAGAGCAGACAAAAGCCTTTGTTTTTCATTTGGGCTGATCACTTGTACAGTGACTGTTTCTCTATGCTGCATTTAGTCTTAGTATGGGTTCAGGTTATTATCTGGTTTGTCGGTTTGGTGATGGAACGCTGTTAATAATTCAGCAGCGTTCTGTATCTATCCTCAAGAGGCATCCATCCAGGCAGGGAAAAAGCTTAACGCCTGTCTTGTCCAGTCTACGTGAGGAAATGTGTTATATCCATAGACATGCATCTCGGATTAAAGAGAATACTGGATCTGCTGCATTTCGTATACACAGCCATTAAAAAAATGTAATTACATTTTCTCTATGTAACAACAGTAAGCTCTGGCTGAGCAATATGAATGACCACCACTCCACTCCTGTCATCAACTGTGAAACATATAGTGTTGCAGTCTCGGTTGATGCTTTTAAAAAGCAGCTGAAGACACACTTGTTTCAACTCGCTTTTGTCTCAAGTTAGTAATTTGGGGTTTTTAGTCTTTTACCTTCATTGGTATTTTATTTGTTTTGGCTTGTTTATTTTCTGTTTTGGATCCTACTGCATTTTAACAAATGTTTATCATGTGAAGCATGTGACTGTAAAAGGTGCTATATCAAATAAATTATTATTAAATTATTATTATCGTTAGTCCATGAAGTAGGGATCGACCAATACTGGTTATTCAAGGCCAATACCGATACCGATTATTAATGAAACCCATAACCAATTGGAACCGATATGCATTTACAGTGAAAATGAAAATCTTTAGTCAGAATTAAGATTTTGGAATGTTACAAACTCCAATACAAATCTTTGTTTAAATGCTTTAAGCAATTATTTAAAAAATGAGAAACTTTCCACATTACAGAGTAACAGAGAGTCAGATAGTGTTGTGGGCGGGACATTAAGACAGACACAGAGCTGTAGCTGAGCCAAAGTAAGGCTCTGTTTAAATCATTAACTATATCGGTTATCAGGCAAATAAAACGCAGATACAGATAATCTTCAAACTGACAAAATACAGCCTATCCCTACCATAAAGTATCCCCTTACCCGGGGATTCCACCAGGCGTGGATGCACCAAGGTTTTCTTCCACCAAGCATCATACTAGAGCTGAAGCTCTTTGCCCGAACCCGACGGGACCCGACGGGACTTCGGTCTTAATTTCTATCATTTTACATGGGCTCGGGCCGGGCTCAGGCTAGCGCTCCTGGTTGTGCGGTAAATGAGCAGTCAGGTGATGCGTTTCGATTAGCGCGAACATGGATGCTGAGGAGGTGAAACGGAGGCTGGCCTCTGGAGGACTTATTTTATTTCTTTGTTCCAACTTCCAAGTGGCCGATAGCCTCCGTTAGTCATGAATAAATTATGTATAAATTACTCATTCTTGACAAAAGGCAAACGATCTGTGTGCATGCGCACATTTGAATAATGTTGGGCTGTAAACGGGTTCAGGCTTTTAGAAAGCTGTCAATCAAAATGTATTTGTCGGGCTCGGGCTGAATTCAGTCAAGCTCGGGCCTTGTCGGGCCGAACTTTTAAGGCCCGATTACATTTCTACATCATACCACCGCTGGAACGGAGCCCGACTCGCAGATTTTGTTGTTTTGGTAATTTTTACTAGATATTTGTGCTTCTACCATAAAAGTAAGTAGTCCACATAGTTAAATGGTTTCCTCCATTTAGTTCAGTTATGAGCGACAAGGATCAAAGATTTGTGGCAGTGTTTTAGTTGTTAGAATAGTGTATTGACGTGATATACGATCGGGATTCCACACAGGGTGTTTCTTTTGAAAATTGACCAGAGCAGAGTGGAGAGCCGCTTTTGAAAGCTGTTACAATCCAGCAGCATGCATGTTGATTCAGATGTAATGCATCAATAAATAAAGAGTTCTGGAGCATGTGGTAGCACTTGAGACAAACTTTAAAACACATATCAGCTTCAGGCTCAAAGTTTGAATTGAAAGGGGTTTAAAACAAGCTGCTGATAGTTTGGCCTTGGTGCATTATGAACGATATGGTAGCAAAAAGACATTCCTCAGGGGGGTGGAGAAGATGAGATGGCAGAGATCGAAGTCCACATAACAGGGAGCTGTTGCAGAATATAATCTGCCACATACATGAAACTGCATTCTGATTCGCCCTGGAGGCCTCCTTAGCAAGGTTTTATTCAACTTCAAACCTTGCAGGGAAAAAGAGGGCAAGAGAGGCATCATGATTCAGGAGAAAATATAGCTCCAAAAATTGAAAGGACCCTCATGATAAAAAGTTATGAAAAGAATTTTGATAATTACAAAATTGCGCACATTACAGAGGACCTACTACCTGAAAGCAGGAAGTGTTGCGTATCTTGGCAAGAGATATTCTGAATTAGACGAAACTCAGCACAGTTTTTCACCATGATCCGCTGAGGCTGTGTGCACAATTTGAAGTAAATTGCCTAGTACCCCTGACGTGCTGGGAGGGGCAAGGGCCCGTTCATCACTGCTTGCAGCTTTAATCTTGTTTTATTTCTTTAAATATGTCTATGGTATTATAAGACTGTAATAGTGTGTGGCAGGAGCGTTGATTCTCATCACCTGGGATAACGAACGTACAAAATACATTGGACATTCAGTTGTGAGGAGGATTTACTTGCATACAATGTATAATACAATGTAGCTGGCCAATGCATTCACAAACGGGTTCGTATCGTACAAAAACTAACTTTGCACTCATAAACAGCAGCTGTCAATGTGGTGCATACAGTACTCAATATGTGGAATACATAGGAATTACAGTGCATTACTTTTCGTAGTAATATGTACGAATGGTTCATGAGAACAGCCTGAGCTGGCATGTAAACTACTACTCCTGCACAGTGTGGTACAGAAGCTGCACTCAGGAGTAGGGATGGGGATTGTTCATTTTTAGTGATATTGATACAATTTTTCAGACTGCTTAACGATCCGAGTCTTTATCTATACCATTATCTGTACTTTTCTATTATTTGGTGGAAAGACGAGACGACAAATTCTTAATCTTAACAGAACTATTATTGCTTTCATTGCAACAACTGAGAGTCTGTGACTGTTTGATTTCTTCTGTCTCTGTCCGCCTATGTTTTAAATGATTTGCGTTTACGCCACACACTGTGCTCGTAAATCATTTTTCCGGTACGCGAATGATTTATTTTTAGACATAGCATAATATGATCCACTAGTCTCAATAGCAGTATCGATAAGCTCTGACCTTATTGGTTTTCGGGTTTTAAGAAATTTGGAACTGGGTCCTTAATCCCTACTTAGGAGGATCAGCGGCATCTGCAGCGAGTGGTGAAAGCAGCTCAGCGGGTCATCGGGACCTCACTACCACCCATAAAGGACATCTACACTCGCCCACTGAAAAAGAAAAGCAGATGTACAATAAAGGACCCATCCCATCCTGGACACTGCCTGTTGTCTCCCCTATCCTCCCCTCCGGTAGAGGGTACAGAGCAATAAAATGCAAAACAAATAGGCTGAAAAACTGCTTCTTTGGAAAGACCTGTAGCCACTGCAGACTGCTGAAGAGCTGCTGAACAGACTTTCATTGTACTCTGAGCACAATGACAATAAATATCTATATATCTAAATATATCAAGGCCAAATTTAAATCCTGACCATATATGTTTGTGTGTGTCTGATGATGTAAATCAGCAATTTTCCATAACTGGTGTTTTGCTGATCCACCTCAGTCAATAATACAGTAAGAGCTGTAAATAATCTGCTGCTATGTGATAATAACATTGGGATTGTAGCCCGGATTTCTACTCAACTTCATGATAAACACAATTAATAGCTGCAGCCATGTTGACTGAGCTGTTGGCAGCAAGTGGGTCAACCACACATGAGTGCCAGCTACTTATTATGCATGACCCCCTTCAACCACGGTGTTCAGATCTGCTTGGATGGACAAAATACTGCACAAGCAAGGGCTCGTAGGTAAACAACAAGAGATTTCCTCACCGAGCAAAACACATATCTCCATATGTACACTGAAATGAAAGAGATAACAAGTCTGTAATGATACAAAGTACACTATTCTCTGTCAAGTCTCTACAACAGCCAATTAATGCTGTTTTTTCTGTCATTAAAGGGCAATCCAAGTGTTCCAATAGAGAGAGAGAGAGAGAAAAAACAAAAAAAATCTTTATCATGCTGCTTTGTCATAGAGCAGTGAATATATGAAGTCTAACTGGTGGCACTAACATACCAACTGAATATCTTGGATCAATATCCGTCATTGACATAATGCATTCCTTAGCCCCTTACCCTAACCTTAACCATCACAACTAAATGCCTAACCTTAACCCTTACCCTCACCCTTTTAAAGGGCTAGTATACTGTGTACTGGACTCCCGGTTTTTGGACCCCACGAATATAGTTAAACAAGCCCACACACACACACACACACACACACACACACACACACACACACACACACACACACACACACACACACACACACACCCACCACTAGTGAACTAGTCAAACTCCCATATTTGCTAATGCCATGGCAGTGTAAATATCTACAACTATAAGAAAAAGCTACAACGTAGGATAGTGTAATACATGTAATTTGTAGCATAACAATGGCATTATTTTATCAGTTTTTTCTTTTTTAATCAACAACAGAAGAGACCAAAATAAACCAATAAGATATTTATCCTACTAACAAGTGTTGTACTGTGTGCAGTCACAGCCTCAACTCTGTTATTGCCCTGAAACAATTAAAAAGCCATAAAAGAGCAATACTGTTGCACAGGGTGACATATTCCTCCATTACCGTGAACATGGCCGCTGTAGTTTATTCTTAAACAACTCTGCAACTGCAGTTTGCATCTCTGGAGAGCAGCTGAATGAGCGTGCTCGTAGGCGATGGTTACACTAGGCTGATGAAGTCATGAGATACCCTGTGGCGACATATTGGCCTTTTGATGTGTTAAAATAGTGTTTGGATGACAGTGGCAAACGCTATTGACATTGACATTTTGTATTGATACTGACACAGTAATCGGATGTTCAGTGATGCTATAGCAAGAGCAGATTGCAGAATTTGTTCCTTTGTGCCAAGTTGATATTTTCCAATGCACCTGCACTGAAGAATGTTGTTGTTTTGATTGGGGGTTGGGGTAGTGCTATTTGTTAAAGTACCGGAGCAAACCTATGCACATAGGCACATTCATGCACACGCACAGTTACATTGCGGCTTGTTGTGAAGGATATCTAACCACTGTTACTACTCAGGCAAGTTAACATACATTAGTCAACTATAACTATAAAATCAAAGATTTTTACTAGTTAACTGTTATCTATAGACTAAGAGAAAATAATTTCATTCACTGTGCTGCTCAGAGGCTACCGGCAGGTGGAATGTTTTAAGGTGGAATGTTTTCTTGAGTTAACATTGTGAATCAACTAGTCTTGCTTTGCCAGACCTTCCTCCATAGTGCTGTGGAGAAAGGTCTGGCTAGTCCACACAGCATTCTGGGATGGGAGAAAAACGTGCTCTGGTTTATTGGCATTTCTTTAAACCAATCACAATCGTCTTGGGTGGTGCTAAGCGTCGGACGGAGCCACAGTGCCTCTGCAAAATAGCCTCGGGAAGGAACTTGTTTTGGTGGAACGTGTACATTCAAAAGTAGTTTTAGTCGTGCAACAGAAAACTGAGATTGGACAGATAGTCTAGCTAGCTGTCTGGATTTACCCTGCAGAGATCTGAGGAGCAGTTAACCAAAGTCCTCACAAATCCACCAGAGGTTAGAATGCCAACACAAAGGAAGAGGAAGGTAACGGACATCCGGCCGAAAAGAGTGACATCTGGCGGAATTTTCAACGGCACTCTAGCAAGCAGATAGCAGCAGATCTAGCAGATATTGACTATGAATCAATCAATACAACTTAAATGTAAATGTGACAGCCATTCCATTTGTTTTCATTGTCTCTCTTGCATGACATACACTTTAGTGATTATTGGATGTTCAAGCGCTTACCAAAAATATGAAATTCAACCGGATAATGCGAACTGAGAAAATATTTCTCACTTGGAGAAAAAAGTTGTCGTTGCGGTCCGGCAGCACAACACCCCTGGTCCTATGGCTAGACACTGAACCCCAAATTGCTCCTGATGGTAGCATGGTAGCTCTCTGCCATCGGCGTGTGAGAGGATGTGTGAATGAGAGGCAAATTGTAAAGCACTTTGGATAAGTGCCATGTAAATGCAGCCATTTACCAGGTGAAATGAGCATGTGCTCCAAATATATCCAAGCTGCTCACCAGCTAACAGTGTTCACGGGCAGAGAATAAGCAGTTTTAGCTTTTTTAATGGGAAAAAAATGAAACCATCGTAACCAGGTCTAGCTGCTGCAGTGTGATTCATGTGTTACAGTTACAGTACTACCTTACATCTGCGGCATTTAAATATGAATGCAGCTAGCTGTTCCTCAGTTTTGCAATTAATTGTAGTAACAGATGCTGTAATATAGCTGTAATTGTATTGTCCAGGCTAAATATCTAGTAAAATGCTTGGCAGGCTGTGCCTTGTTGCAGCTGTTGATGTATCCCATATGCATGCAGAGTCTAAATAAAAATATCTGTTTCATCCTCACTCTGTGTCTGTAAAAAAATAAAATAAATTAAAAATAGTAATTATGCCTGTGCTCAAAAAAGATTGTGTTAATTCATCAGACATTCTCTGTGAATATGTTCAATTCAAGACTCCTTATGTCAGATTAAAAGCATGCTGAGGTTGAAAGGGGGCTGCTTCAAGAAACAGGCACTGTGCATAAAAACCAAAACTCATAATTCTAAATAAGACCAAAGACTAAAAGTGTCTGGAAATATTGAAGTTGCCTTTGATTTGATATATCACGATTCTTTGCAAAGTTATGCTTTAATAACTAGCGCAGTGGTTTGCAGGCATATCCATAAGATGGAGCAGACCTGTGTGTTGTTCAGACATATCAATTTTGTTATTTGGTCTGGGAAATGTCACATCATTTCACACATATCCCTGCTTGCATGGCGTCGCACTGGGACTTTCAGCTCTCAGTTGACATCTCACTAACATGCGTGACGGAGGCAGAATAACTGCCAGAGTCTGAAATAGAAGTCGCTCTGCGCTCACAATTGTCAATTCGGCTGGGTCGGAGATAGCCAGATTTATCTGTGATACAGCTGTCCATCATCCCGTACGATCAGTTTTCCTTATCTTTCATCAATCTGAATTACCACGGACAGCGTCTGATAACTTGCAGCAAATCCCAGCCTCGGGGCGTCCGGGGCCCTGGCAGCCACTCGTGCTACAGTTTTCATTTCCACAATCAGTGGGAGAAAGTGACAGAAGGTGTGATATGTTCTGCAGGTAGATCCATTGATTGCAGGACTGCCATGATCCATCATGTGATAGTTGCTCGGCTCATCTTGTTGTATCTAGGACTGTATACCAGATCCAGCATGCAGGTATTTCTCTGTGCAACCCATGCCTGCTATCTGCATACTGCAGCGGCCCTGAACATTAATCAGGTGAGGGCTGATATACCTAGGTGTCTCACCTAAACAGTGGCAAGAGCAAGTTCAACTACATTAGTCAACTACAACTTGCTGCCTTGCCTTCTTTACTAATTAACAGTTAGCTAGCTATAGGCCAAGAAAAAAATGTCATTCACTGTGTGGCTCAGAGGCTACCGCCAGCAGCTACCGGCAACTTTTAAGGTGGGACGTTTTCTTGCATGTTACCCCCAATTTTCATGGAACGGTGGCGGAGTCAATAGGTTTCCATTAAAGTCAATGTGTGTATTTTCACTGACTGCAGAACGGCTGCGTTCCGATTCCGGCCCAGCTCCGGAGCAGATACGCAGAGCTTCTATTTTTGATGGATGCCGGAGAGCTCCTGTTAGTTTAGATCCGCAGATAGTGCGGGACAGGAAGTTGAGCACAGAAACAAAATAAAACATGTGGTTAATTTTCAAAATAAAATACACCGTGCTCACAGCGGATCATATTTCCCTGCACTACACCTTGAAAACGTCATAATGGGTGGAGACAGGCCTGAAGTCAAGTTTGTGGTTCTGTTTATAGAAACTACATCATGGCCGCAGCCGTTCCGCAACAAATCCGGACCTGGTGGGTATTGAAGGACGACGGAGCCGACACACAGCGGAGCTGTTCCGCAGCCGTTCCGCAGTTGGTGGAAATTGCGGGTTACTCAATGCATAAGTTAACGTTGTGAATCAATCAACTTAACTTAAATGTCAATATGAGAACATTGACCATTATATTGTTTGTATTGTCTCTTTTGCATGACATACGCTTTAGTGATTACAGAATCTTCAAGCAAATAAAAAAAAATATGAATTTCAACTGGATTATGCAAACTGAGAATATTCTATTTCCTGCACAACAACCCTGGTTCTTGGGCAGATTGCTCCTGATTGTATCATGGTAGCTCACTGCCATCGGTGTGTGAGAGGATGTGTGAATGAGAGGCAAATTGTAAAGCACTTTGGATAAAAGTGCCATGTAAAAGCAATACATCCAAGCTCGTCACCAGCTAAACCAGTTCACTATTCACGGACAGAGAAGGAGCAGTTTTAGCTTTCTTTATGGGAAGGCTACGACTTGTGCCACAGTTTTCATTTCCACAATCAGTGGAAGGTAGTGACAGCAGGTGTGATACAGTATGTTCTGCAAGTAGATCCATTGCCACGATCCATCATGTGATAGTTGCTTGGCTCATCTTGTTGTATCTAGGTATTTCTCTGTTCAACACAGGCCTGCTATCTGCATACTGCAGCGGCCCTGAATATTTTTTAATTTTTTATAAGATTATTTTTTGGCCATTTTTAGGCCTTTATTCGACAGGACGGCTGAACATGCTGACATGAAAGGGGAGAGAGAGAGGGGGAATGACATGCAGCAAAGGGCCGCAGGTCGGAGTCAAACCCGGGCCCGCTGCGTCGAGGAGTAAACCTCTATATATGGGCGTCCGCTCTACCAACTGAGGCTGAGCTATCCGAGCCCCGTCCTGAACGTTAATCAGGTGAGGGCTAATATACCTAGGTGATATACCTAGGTGTCTCACCTAAACAGTGGCAAGTGCCCCCTCTGAGGTGATAATGAAAAACATTCTATCACCATATGCCATGAGTATGAGTAATTAATTTGAAATTAACAGGAGAGGGAGTACAGAGGTGTAGGTATGTCTGGCGGGAGAGGGGGGGGGGGGGGGGTCTGCAGACTGCACCAGTTAGATATTGGCAGCCTCCACTCTGTTGGATGCTTTCTTGTCTGATTCATCTGCTTTCTTGTGTTTCAAGTCCAACGTTTCACCAGATGCTTGTCTCATGGAAGAAACAGCGGCTGCTGCCAATCAGGATCTTAACACTTCGCTAATTTCTCAGCTTTCCATCTGAAGCCACAAAACAACAAGAGGTAGCTTGCTTTGCCCCTTAATCTGATGTGTCACTTGTCTTTTAAAGATGGAATTAGGAGGACACGGAAGAGGTTTCATAGTGATTTAACAGAGATAATGGTAGATGTAATACTCAAAGCTTAAAACAAATATTAAAGTAAGCATTATTTTGTCATTCCCAAAGGTGATATTTCATGACTGGTATCAAGGTAATCTTTCCATTCTATTTTAGGAATATTGCAAACGATCAAACGGTGTCACTGTCTTTTTAAAAGAAGGAAATAAAGATGTGTTGGTTGTTAAGACTATCAAGACATTTAGCTGGTGATTTATATGGTAGACTGCTGACAGGAGATTAAAGATCCACTTTGTGTTAAATGGAAAGAGGCTTCCTTTTTCTCTTCTGTACATCAAGCACCTGCATGTGTGTTTTGGTGTAACACGGGGAGAAGGAAAGCAACATGATATTTCCGACATACATATGCAGACACATACACACCAGGGGATGAGAGGCAGACAGCTAATAACCCATCAAAAGTATAACTGTGGCTGCCAAATCATATGATTTCAAGCAGAGACGGTGTGTGCTCTGGACCCGAGACGTCGCCACGCCTCACAACATGACCTCCATCCTACGGACAAATCAATCTATAAACGACAGGCTAATTGCCAGGAAAGTCACAGCGTGACCCATTAGGCTGGCCGTTCCACCCAGACACACACAGAGTGACAATGATGAGGAAGAAGCCTGCGTTTTGCAAAAAAAAATTATAAATAAAAGAATTGAAATAACTTATTATAAAGATTTATATTTAATTGGTGGTGCTATACTGTATTGGACACATTTTGCAGTTTCACTATTTTCCGGCAAACCATCACACCCTAATTAAAGACTTCAGACGGACGAGTCGGTTTTTTGTTGTTGTTCTCAGATGAGTGATGTTTCCAAGTCTCATTATCTAAAGCTGCACCACGTTTGGTGTGTAGAGTCTTAGCTAAAGACAGCAGAGGTCCAATGACCTTAGGTGAACCAACTCTAATTGACATTTGTTGTTCAAAAGCATGTCAAAACTGACTTTAATGGTCTGGTGGGCCAGGGGATTTCAGTAAAATGTCTTTCTACTAATAATACTGGACTGAAGTAGTGTGATCTAGTTTTAGTTGAGAATAGGACTGTGATAGCAGGGAAATAAGACTCATATACCACACAATACTGCACTAAGTGCAACTTGCACAAACAGCTTTAACTTACATCTTTATAAATACTATTTAAGCAGTTTGTACATTTTTATTTGCCACTTGTATATACGTTTGTACATTCTTTCCTTTGTATTTTTCTATCGTTATATTGAATAGTTGTCCTTGTATTCTATCCTAATTATTATTTCTTGTATATTCTGTGTGTGTGCTGTGTGTCTGATATTTTGCTGCTGTAGCACTCAAATTTCCCAATTTGGAATCAATAAATTCTATCTAATCTAAATCTAAAGCATGCAATTTCCTGGTGACAATTACAAATAAATCAAACATTTCAAGCAACCTAAACAGCCAAGACTAAGACTAAGACTACTTACTGTAGACCCAGTATCCACTCACTAATCAAGCCTGAATCTCAAGCATAACAGCTAACCATATGCCCCATTCCCTTTCAAATGGTTTGCAAGCAATAAGCATGTACATGTCAGCTCATATCCAGTCTTTTGTTATGAGGAGAGAGGCAGTTTCTAAGTCATGCCAGAAACTTGACAATGCTCCGTTTTTACAGTGTAAAACAAATAAGCACAAGACAGCTGCATACCCCCGCGTTGAGCGAGCTTGCTGTCAAAGCACCCTTCTCATCTTCCCTTCCATTATCTCGCCTCCTTTCCACACATACACGCCTTCCATCGTAAACAGCCAAGTACAAGCCGCCCACTCAGCACGCAGCGAGGCAGTTTTTAAACACTTGCTGAGTGGCTAGCTATCAAACACTTCCCTGATCACGGACGGCTCTGTGTAAACCAGGCCTTCCAGCTGTGGATATGCAATGTGGATCCACTCAGTGACCAAAACAAGAGTCGCAATCAATAAAGCCTTCCCTTCTTCACTTTTACCCTCACTGCTTGCATTTTGCTACAGGAGCTACTTCCCAATGACCTGATGTTCTTAATGTATGTGTGCTTTCTTAGGACGACATATGACTTTGGTTTCAAGAGTAGAATTAGAGAGGACATGCTGTGGGTACGCGATCTGTGCTGCCTGCACTATCCGATATGCGTATGCGCATAAATACGTAGCAGAAAACGTGATGGTTTCCCTACACTATTTGTATCACACATGCGTTGAAACACTTGACGGTTTATGTTATTCATTATGCAGTTCATATTTAAATTAAGTACTTATTGTCACTGATTCAAAACCGCATATCGACGTCCGTGTCCTACGCCTTGGTGACATTATTTTTGTGACATGTAGTGTGGGGATGTTGTGATGTTTTTAAATGTAGCTTACGCTATGCATTACGAGGTGTTTACGTGGTTGCCAATCCAAAATAATAAAGGAGTTGTTGCAAGTTACATGAACATACACCATTTTGTTTACATGTGGATTGAAGTCTGAGTCTTTCTGTCACTGCAAACCTTCAGTTTCCTCCACACTCCCCTTTGCCATTCATTGCTATATGGTATAGCACAGATCGTGCAGTGTCGTAAATCGTAAAACAGGATTATCATCTGCGCATGCGCGGACATCTTGCGCATGCGCATGTCGGATCGTGCAGGCAGCACAGATCGCGTACCCACACATGCTTAAACAAATGCAAATCAAATATTTTGTAATGGCTTCCAAAGATCTCCTCACTAGCTAGCAAGGTGAGGCTGCACCCCATAAATCCAGAGCTCAATTAATATGCATGTATATATATAGCCCTTATTTGAGCATGCCAATAGCACAGTAGTAGAGAGCACATCTACAGTGTCAGAAGTATTCTTGAAGGGTTTGTGCCATTAAAGCTATACTCTAGCTATAAGATGTGTGAAAGTTATGTGAAAATACACCTTGATGACACGCCTTCACTGTATCCCAAATCAAGGCTGCAACAGGAAAGAACACCCTGTCCCCACAAACCAAGATCCCATAATTCCATCGTATTCATGCGAAAGAGATTCAGGTAGAAGTAAAAAGTCTAAACTCGAGAGGTAAATCTTCACCTAATCTACAGCAAGATAGTCCTCTAATGAGAAAGCCAGACTCTCTAACAATGACATAACTTACATAATACGAATGCGTTTTTCACAATCTCCTATCAGTAATAAAAACCGAGTTACATGATTTGGGGGGTAAGACAGTTGGCTGCTCCTACAAAGCTGATTTGAACATTTTGATTTTCTGGGGCCAACAGAGGGAAGATGTTTATTGCGAGAAAATCCCGAAGCAGTCCCATTTGTACTGATGCCTGTTGATCTGGATCCCTCTGTCAGACACAAAGAAACATGGGGCTCTGTTTGCAAACGTGTTCAGAAAGTAATAAGGCCTTTATTGTAACCTGTGAATAGTTGCGTACACTCTTCATGGGCAGGACATTGTTTTCTTCTGCCGTTTATCTTCTGTCCGCTGTTCCTGTACTTTACTGACAACAATCAGCTGGATTACTTTGAAGAACAGACACACATTTTTATTGTTTGTGAAGTACCTTTTTCTATAATGATTTCTAAACTAATTTATGGATGCGGACATTCTGTCAATCAGCAAAAAAACAAAACATATTCACATTTATTTACATCCCATGTATTGTGTCTGCAATTATAAATCATTTGTTAAATTGCATTTTTATTTTTTTTATTTAAAGGCTTATTTCCTTGGAATATAATTTTAATTAAATGAATTTGGATAGTCTAAGGCAGAGATCTTCAACATTGGGTTTGGGGCCACTACGGGGGTCCTCAGAGTTACTGCAGGGCGGGCCGCCAAAAACGTTTTTTCAGTACAGAAAAATACTTTGCACATCTATAACGTGAGACAGGTGCTTCGGAGGGGGATAAGTAGGTCAAAAGTTGCAAAGAGAGTCCCGCACACTGTCTAACTTGCAAAACATAAATGTAATAGTAGGAAATGTTTTCGGTACTAGACCATCATCTGGCAAAATAGAGAAAAAGAGAGTTCCTTTGCAACTTTTGAACGTTCTTTCAAAAATAAAATGTCAATGTCAATGTCAATTTATATAGCACGTTTAACAACAACTGGGTTGACCAAAGTGCTTTACAAGGTAAAAACTACAACAATACAACAACTGAATACAGAGTACATCACAAAGGAAAATAATAAACTAATAAAAGGTAATAACATCTTTCCTTACTTGGAAGGAAAGGCCAAAGAAAAACGATGTGTTTTTAACAGTGATTTGAAGTGTTCGAGAGTAGGGGCAGTTTTAGTATGAAAAGGTAAACTGTTCCACAAGTCAGGGGCGGCGACAGCAAAGGCTCGGTCACCTCTGGTTATGATCCTGGTTTTTGGCACATCTTTGTTCAAAGATTATAGGACTGCCTGTAGCACACTCCTTTCAGGAAGCTCACAATAATAGTATGCTCAGACTGGCCAGGAATATTTCAAATGACTCTTCACATGTTTTGCACAGAGAATATCAGCTTCTGCCTTCAAACAGACGTGTTAGAGTTCATTCTTTCAATCGCATCAGATTTAAAAACTCGTTCATACATCAATCTATCCCTTCTCTGTGTGTATGTCATTTTCTGTTGTTATACACTTGGGTGTTTATGTCATTTGTGGTAATGATTCACGTATGTCCTTTGGTGTTATTCATCTTATGTATGTCTGAATGTATGTCTATGTCCTCTTTTTTTATATGAGCTACCCAGGGATGCAAAACAAATTTCAGCCCTGGCTGACAATAAAGTTGTATCGTATAGTATCGTATCGTATTGTAGGAGGAGCAGATTGGCTGATCTCAGCACTCTTCCTGGAGTATGAACATGAAGGAGCTCGGTCAGGTAAGGCGGTGCCAATCCTTGGATAGATTTAAAAGTTAATAGTAGTCTGACCTGGGAATGCTCGGGAGTCAAATCGGTTTGTGTGTGATGTGTTGATTTTGCCGTGTGCTGCGCACCACACGCTGTACGACCAAAACTGTTAGACCGTGATTTTTTATCGCCGTGTGTGGAGTCTCTCAGGATTGGAAAATCGGCCGACAATTTTAAAATCGTCCCGTGTGAACCAGGCTTAAGAGTCACTATGCCTCATGTATATTTAACATTAAAACATGATTCATAAAATCATGGCAACCTATTTTATAGCTTAGTTTTTTTTATGCACTAAAAATGTTTAAAGGCTTTAGGCTTTTATTGTAGTTTAATATGCAACTTCATTCTTTATAATACATGTAGTAGGGGGTCCCTGTTCCATCCCTCTCTCAGATAAAGGGTCCTTGCCTTAAAAAATGTTCAAGACCCCTGGTCTAAGGGTCTCAACACATTAAGCAGACAGTGGGTTGTGTGTGGCTGACAGTTCAGCCAGAAGAATGGACATCAGAGGCAATCTGTGAGATTTGAATCAGGGATTTCACAACATTAAGTGTATCTTTCACTGCTGCCCTCTGTTTTTATCTGCTTTAATCTATTTTATTCTCACTGTGTTTTGTGTCTCTAAAACCCAACCCCTCGTTCAAATTGTTAAAGGTGGAAACAGGTAAATTTCGGGATTGCCTATCAGTGCGAAGTATGGTGGGTGGTTTAGCCACCCAGGTCGTTACGGTGACCATAAGGCCAGCCTGGATGTAGCCGTAAACATGTTGGCTAACGAGGCTCGGGTAAAACTAAGTGGACCAATCATCCTTTTAGGGGAACAAAAACGATTACAGAAATATTCATGAAAAACTAGTGATGGAGTACTTGAGTCCTGGACCCGGACTGGAGTCACTATTCTCTGGACTCGTGACTCGACATGGACTCACGCACTGATGAGTTGGACTCGGACTCAAGAATTTATGAAATCGTACTCGGAAGTTGGATGACGTTTTTGACTACTTTTATGTGTCATAAAAAGGTGATATAAGATATTGATAAATATTTAATCTGTAACTGTTTCATGCAGAGGCCAGTGATGGACTACTTAGTCCTGGACTCGGATCGCTATTCTCTAGACTCATAATTCAACTCGGACTCAAAACTCAGGTAATGATGACTCGACTCGGTCTCGACTCAGACTCTTCTTTGGTGACTTGGACTTGGACTCGAACACTGGGGACTCAGGGCCCGACAGTTGGTGACTCGACTACAACACTGTAAAAAACACACAGCGATGTTTGGAAGTGGAAGGTGTTCCCCCCCAGACAAGCATGATGCTGCATAACGAAAGCTGAAAGTAAATGGTGCAGCTGATCCCCCTTCTTGTCTTGTGGACACATCAGGGAACAAATTCAAATTCACCGTGACAGGAATAATTGGCTAGACTGTTTTGTTGACAACGTGCTTGTAAAAATACAAATCACTGACTAGTCATTTCGTCTTGTGCAGGTGCATAACATACATGTACTGTATGTAGAGGCCAGCTCATTGTTGATCTTTGCGATGCGTTCATGTACAACTTGTAGCATCCGACATGAGGCCGCGCAGCTGTTGTTTTTTGTCGC
The DNA here is from genome assembly GCF_008315115.2 of Sander lucioperca. Lineage (NCBI taxonomy): Eukaryota > Metazoa > Chordata > Actinopteri > Perciformes > Percidae > Sander > Sander lucioperca. The sequence continues at coordinate 1,779,185 of NC_050185.1, forward strand.
CGCGGGTTCTCTGAAGTGGGCTCGGTGTGTCAGCGCTCTAAAGGGCGAGACGGTGAGTAAACCGAATGACATTAAGGGAGGATATGAAACACACTGATGAATGAAAGTTGACCTTTTAATGTGATGCCATGCAATGTTAGAGTCAACCACAGTGTGAATAGTCTCGATTAGTATAACAGATGCTTCACCAGCATGGTACTGCAATAAAGTATTTATTTTCACACAGATCAGAGAGTGTTTTATCATTTCAACTATTTCACTGGTTCTGACTGAATCTATAACAATGTGCTGTAGATCGGCACAGAGGCTTTGTTCCAAATCATATTCAGGCTTTAACAGCCATCATATGCAAGATTGGAGTTAATTTCATATTTGGTTTGGAGCAAATGTTTTGAGTTCATTGTTGCTGATTTCAGACAACTGAAAAACATTGAGCTGTTTTGACTTGAAAAGTCCCATCTTCCCTTTTGTTCCACCATTCTTGTTTATAAAACTGGGACGTTTGGCGCGTTTGATCCTGACAACTTGAAACTCCAGGGCCATCAACCAAGGCTAAAATGTTCGGTTCTGCTGTCTGAGAAAAAACAAAAAAAATGTTGTGAAAAGATCTGCACAATGGAGAATGTATTCCTAATGTGTTTTTGTGAGCGCCTGCCTGCATTTCATGTCTATTTGCGATGCTTCCCAGCACCACAGTAAAAAAGCCTTTTCTCCGTCTGGCTATCGGAGTAAAACTGGCAGATTCTCTGCACAGTGAATGCGAACACATTGACTTTCTAGTAGAATTTTCTCTAAAGCAGAACGACTTTGTAATTGTCAGCAATATAGAGCCAAAAACATAATCAACTTTTGAATAGACCCTGGCACAGGCTAGCTCCCCCAGCACACAATGGTTTCCTCCCCATGGACTGGACATAAATATGTGCACACAGAAATATTTTCTACAGCAGGTATAAACACATCACACATCACGCACACGCACACACACACACAAACACACACACGCACACGCACACGCACACACACACACACACACACACACACACACACACACACACACACATTGACCGCACCTGCAAAAGTGCATTTAGGAGGATTTCAGGCAGCCTGAGGCTGCAAAACAGCATCCGGTTAGCCTTTAATTACACGCCAGGCCGGGCTATGATAGAGGGATGGAGCAACTATTTCCTGTTTCCCATGGGCAATCTGGGAGGCTACAAAAGACTCAAGATGAGTCCTACACATGGCCTAGATTCCACCTGCAGTCAAATCCCCCTCTGCCCTGTGTAACAGCTTATCATTGTGCAATAACAATGTCAGAGAAAATAGTGCACCTGACACCGGCCCCCCTCACCACCATCCCGCCACATTCTTGTTATCTGTCATCATGTTTTTCTCTCTCTCTCTCTCTCTCTCTCTCTCAGAGCAAAGGCAAACACCTGCATTGGGAGGGGGGGGTATGATTGAAATTCCTCGCCTCATATCAGGCAGAAAATGTTACTCACAGTCTAAAATTCTACACCGACACGTACAATGGCTTGATAAAAGGATATACTCAACCTGTCTGTAAATGCAATAATAATAAATCTGCAGCAGCCGCTCACTTCTTAGCAAAGTCTGTTCAGCTCTGCTGTGGGATTTGGGGCGCAGCTCCTCCTCTGGGCTGGGTTAAAGTTTGGATTAGGGGCTGCTGCTGAGTTCACTGTGTGTGAGGCTCAGCCTGGCTGGAGACTGGCAGTCGCTTTCATTTATATACCCATTTGCCGTTGCTGAGGCAAAGAAAAAAGGAACATTTTCTTTTTTTTTTGTTAATTGGAAAAGGATTCCTTTAACAGTGTAGGTTGTACATATTAGTGTTACTGCAAGTAGATACATATACCATTGTCCATATGTACGATGAACAAGATTTGCAGTAGATTCCTTTTTTATTTCACCCTCTAGCTCTTCCACAGATTTTTTTTAAGATTATTTTTTGGGCATTTTAGACCTTTATTTTGACAGGACAGCTGAAGACATGAAAGGAGAGAGAGAGGGGGGAATGACATGCAGCAAAGGAACACAGGTCAGAGTCGAACCCGGGACGCTGCGTCGAGGAGTAAACCTCTATATATGGGCGTGTGTTCTACCAACTGAGCTATCCGGGCACCCAGATTATTTTTTATGTTTAACAGCGTGAATACCTGGACATGGGAAGCTTTTACAATGCATGTTACAGATAGGTATTGGGAGTGAAAAACAAACGGACAAAGAAGACCAAATGAAAAGATAATAGAAAAAAAGAGGGAAAAATTGGTCTTTTTGGACTCGTGGGCTCTGATTTTAGCCTCTTCCTTGTCACAGCCTTTTTGCTTACTGCCAGGAGCATTCGCATCAGTTTTTTAAAGCTACATTGTGTAAAAATTTCTCCCATCTAGCGGTGAAATTGTATATGACGACCAACTGAATATTACTTTCTAGCCCTTCCCATTCCGAGCGCGTTTTAACTCCTACGGTGGCCGAACCTGAAATTACCTCTTAGTATCTCCATCGTTTACACGCAGCTGTTCTAGCCACTCCAATATTAACTTTGGGCTTGTTGCTTTGCCTGTCGCGTTGTCATTTTTATTCTCTTTTTTGCTTCCCTGGTGAGTAATCTCCACCTGGTATTCGTCACGGTGCCACTGAGTCTAAAAGTGCAAAAGGCAGAAGTATGTCCCTCTTTGGCTAGTGTATTTTAAAGATGGAGGCGCTACATGGCTGCCGCCATTCCAGCGACTCCCTCGTATGTATTCTGAATGATTCTGAATGGCAGATTCTACGCTTATGAGAATACTTTGATTAGTTGGTGGAAGTAATTACACATGAATGAGCACATATTTGTGAAAGAACAAAGGGTTTTCTGCTAAGAATCAACTCAAAGAATTACACAATGTATGTTTAATGTTAATATTCCAGCTGTCGTATAAGTATATATCTAAATATCTAAAGTGAATTGTGACTCCAAATACAATATTAATATGTGTATGAATGTCCTGCCAATAAGGTACAGAAACACTGCCAGAAAATACTGAAGTGCTTGGCTTCATTTACCCCACATTATTTCCAGCAACATTACTCCCCTGATGTCGCTTTTGAAAAGGCGTAATAAAAATCTTTTTATGGAAACCTTTCATTTCTAATGCTGCACGTAGAATGTTGGTGTGTTTTGACCAATATACAGTGTGCCATGTGCTCCCTGAAACAATCCCAGCCGTTGCAGTATTCCTGTGGCATGTTAAGTATCATAAATGATCTGCATCTCTCCACGATGAAAAGCTTCTTCCTGCACTGCACAAAGCATTCGCCTGCTGATGAAGTGTTGACCCCCATACTTGATCTCTGACGCAGTCACAAGGACGAATAAAATAGCTCTTAGCTACACAGACTTGTGAGCTGTCGACGCATCTGAAGCAAGACAGCATCAAAGAAAAGTGACAGAGGAGGAGGGAGAAACTGCAAAATCAGGTGAGGCAGTGAAGCTGAAGGCAGAGGGACATCATTCCCCTCACCTGTGTTACCTGCCAGTCTGCCTCTGCAACCTCGCTGACCTCAGGTCAATCAAAGAGCCATTCAACCTCGGAGCATGCGTTAATACCAGGCCTGGCACTTGCAGCTTCTGCAATCACACAGGTAAGACTGAGACATGTCTGAAAATGCTGTTTATTCTGTCACTGAATGGACATCATGCCTGCCGTTCTATTTAAGCTGTCAAGCATCACAGCATCAAAACAGGCGCAGCTGGCTCCCTGCGAGACTCCCACAGTAAGATTGATGAGGGGTAGCCTGGCAGAGCGAGGACCATACAGGCGAGCCTTTGTGTCCCTCCGTATGTACACATCATTTTCTCTCATTCCACTGGAGGATCAGCAACAGCAGATTAAATGACAGAATGCATTTCCATCAGACCAGACACATTTGTTCAAGTGAAATTGGGTAACCATTCAATGTAACCTGGAATTAATTATGCACGCTTGTATTCCATCTCTGTAAATGGCATCCTGCTATCACAGACTAAGACATAAATGACATCTTCATGCATTAACATCATATTTCATCATAATGTCAGATAGCAAGCATGCTATGTTTTCTATTGTAATTCTGCATTATGTGTATGGTGACTTAGATTTGAAATGAAAAGGGCAGAAATGCAGCAATATTTAAAATGTATATGTACACTTACTGTAGCTTTAATTTACAATGTACATTGAGTTGATAGTGACATCAGTTTATCAGTTCAATCAATCAATCAAATGTATTTCAAGTGTAAAACCACCATTAGACATGGTCTCAGTGCACTTTACAATTAAATGAACACAGGAATTATAGAGAGCAACGAAACAATTGAACTGCAATTTAAGCAGTAATTATAATAATAATACAAAACCAGCAACATAAGAGAATGAGTGAAACAGTGTGTTTGTGAAGGAGTGTGTGTGTGTGTTATGGCTGGCTGTAGTATAACGAGTAGAGGTGGGTTTTCAATCTGGATTTAAAATTGTCACCTGAGTGAGCTTCTTTAGCATGTAGTGGGAGGCCATTCCACAGATGAGGGGCACGGATTGGTAGGAGAATGCTCAAACACATTTGAGTTCATGGGCTACATCCCCCTAATCTGATCTCACCAGTAAACCTCTCCAGAAAGATCAGAAACTTTATCTGCCACAGAGTTTCTTGTCAGCTTGATGTTGGCAAATGGAAGTTGCTTCTGCTACGACGGCGTTCTAAGGCCGTTGTAGAAAAAAAACATAATGTTACGGACCCGGGAGAGAGGGGTAATATTCAGAGAAAAAAACTCTGAATTTCTATGATTGAAGTCGTAAATTTACAGAAAAATAACTTGTATATTCTCTGAGATTAAAGTGGTCAATTTGGATCTAATTACTTCTCTGCGAATTTTCACACTTTGGAAAGTCATCAGTGGGCCTGATTGGACCCTTTGTGGACCGGTTCTGGCCCACGGGCCGTATGTTTGACACCCCTGCTCTACAATCCACAGATTTTTTTGTTTACTAGGGGAGTGACCAGAGGCCTGTACTACGAAGCAGGATTTGGCGTTAACGAGCTAACTTCAGGTTCAACCCAAGGTTTTGTGTACTACGAAGGTGGATCACTTGTGATCGGGTTCAGTCGCCGTGGTAACTTATGCTGAACGCCTAACCTGGTCGGGAGCAGGTTATGTTGGAGATTAGAGATCAACCGGTATAAAAGCACCGCCCACTGACCAATCAATACTCGACTGATAACGGCGTCACCGTTCTTAGAAGATCAGCTGGAGCTCGGTGGAGAGAGAGAGAGAGAGATGTGCGCTCATAAAAGTTAAAACATTTAGAGACCGACAACCCTGTTAACATTCCCTGATGGGTATCTTTATGAAAGATAGATTTTCAGTGGAGGGAATTACTTATAGGCTATTTGTTGGCTTCTTTAGCCGTGTGCTGCCAATGCGCACATCGGTTTAAATTATGTTTTTATGTTTTGTTTTTTTTTTCTCTCACGATCGCGTACCACTGCTGGGGTTGCAACTGAAATAAAAGGCTAAAGCAACGACAGTTTATGGAAAGCAAAAGTGTAATTATGGTCAGATCTTGTGCCTGACTGATGGGGAAGTGACCAGTTTAGTCTAATGTATTATAGTGGGTGTACTGTACTGTATATTGGCCAGAATCTGCCTTTGGGGGAGGAGGGGGGCATATCATAGTGGGGGGTCTGGGTGTCCTCCCCCAGGGAAGTTTTAAGCATCAACGACTTCATTTCCTGCATTCCGATATACTTTTATGCACCAATTTATGGTGAAATACCTCCATTGAGCCTATGTGAAGAATAAAGCACAGATGACAAATCAAAATATATCAAACATATAATGGAAAGTATGTTGTTACGTGTCATTGTGCATTTTTATCCTGGAGCTTACTATTACGTAGACTACAGCACTGGATATTGATAAGCTAAACGTTGTGATTTACGCATAACAGCGTCAGCTTTTTTTGCCAGCTTTCCTTCTTGCATTTTGCCTGTAAAACCGTGTCTGTGTTCTTCATATTTATGTAGAATTATAGTTTGCTCTTCTTATGTAAAATATGCGGCTCTGGTAGATGTTTGCGATTGGTCGTGGTGTGCAAACACCGCCTCTTTTATGTGAACGCGCGCGCCGCTGGATTGGGAAACCCTGGGTTGACTGAACTAGTTGATAACCAGCGTCATGATACAGGTTATGCGGGACCGCGGTTGTTAGGTTAGGTGAAGCCGGATAACTGAAAGAAATCCAGGACATGTTGATCTTGATTCGTAGTACAGGCCTCAGGAGACCAGCATCAAGGGAGTGGAGATAACGGGCCTGTGTATATGGTGCAATAAGCTCAGATAAATAAGGTGGCACAATTTGGAAGACCAGAAAATACAACCAAAAATTGACAAAAAAAAGATTGAAATTTCGCAATGTTACTGAGATGGAAAAATGCTGTCTTGGTTATATTCTTGATGACAGACTGGAATGTCAACCGAGGATCAACAATCACATCAAGGATTTTGATGCTCAAGTTTTAAGAGATAATACAGCCGTCAGTATTAATACACAGATTCTTAAACAAGCGAGCATGTTTGACTGGTCTCACTACTAATAGCTCTGTTTTATCAGCATTCAGCAGCAGAAAGTTCAACTTCCAACCATCCAACTTTTTATGTCTGATACACATGCTTCTAAATCTTGGAGTTGGGAAAGGTTGTGTGTGATTCCATACCAGGGGTACAGCAGGGGGTATGTGGAAAGAGTGTAGAGTAGCTCAACTAATTTGAAAAAAATATCTAAAGTGTGATTTGATTTAAAGAATATATCCACATATTAACATGAAGTCAACTGTAACGCCTGAACACTATGTGTTGCAGTTATGTAAGAGGGAGTGAAAACTAGTCAGCAAGCGAGCACAGAAGTTTGAACAGGTAGCTAATAGAAGTAAATAAATGGTAGACATAAAGAGCTAAAAGTGATGACTAAACAGTTCAAATGATTAGCAATGGTTAAAATAATGTTAGATGAATGTTTGAAACATTCAGCTTCACTCGGAGCAGCTTTTAGCTTAGCAGCAGAACCATTGATGCTGATCAAACCGAGAGAGAGGGGAATAGCTGCAGCAAAGGAGTGTGGGTAATCACGGCTGCAGTTAGGACTCAGCCCTAATGGCACCCCCCCATACCAGCTACCTGGTGAGCTAATACCACCTTAACATGGACAGTTCAGTTGTATGAAAAAACTAATATCCACTTTTATATAATGAATAGTTTTATATATTTGTGAGTTTATCTGACAGGGCTGTGAGGGTACTTCTAGTCTCTCATTGCCAGCTCTATCTCCACAGCTCTGTAGAGTAAGGTCTAGCTCCACCACAGATGCATTATGGGGACTCTGGGTTGTTTGCATTTCTTTAAGCCAATCACAATCGTCTTGAGCGGCACTAAGCTCCGGACTCAGCGACGGTGGCTCTGCTAAATAGTCTCAGCGAGGAACTTGTTTTGGTGGAAAATTCACACCCCGCAAAAGAAAACGCCACATATAATATTAAAAGAAGTTAACTGTTGACAAAATACAGTAAGGTGAACTATTTAAATTAGCTGATACATGGTTAAACCACATTGGCTCTTACCAGTGTATCTCTGTGTGTACTTCATCCACAGCAATCCCACCAATCAGTCCCAAAACGTCCCAGTTAGAGAGGAAATGCCCTAAATATATTCTTTGTAAATCTTTACAATCATTCCCTGAAAGAACCAAGCAGGCCTGCCTTGTTGCACGATGCATTTATTTTTTTTTTAAATGTGACATTTTCAGCGTGTAGTTTTCTATCTCGATTGTTGTTTCCTGTATCAAAGTGATTTTGAGACAGAGAGCAGATGTCAGGCTTTATCCTGGAAATGTACTTTTTATAGATCCAGACTAGGGTACCTTAGACCAAAAAGGTCTGAACCAGTGACTGGAGGATGGAGGATGGTGCTAACAAGAGAGAATTGCAACAAGGTTAAGGTAAGAAAGTCAAATGACTTGTTCTCAAAGCAAAATAAAAATGGCAACGTAGACTTTTTTTCTTTCCTTTTGTACTCAGAGCAGGCACATACACCCTCTCCATAGCACATTCATTTTGAAACTTTAATTTCCAAGTTGCTGCAGTTTCTACTTATAATGAGTAGAAGTCTTAAAGTTCCTTCTAACACTGTCTATACCTGGTGTTTTACAGCCAAGTTTTTCAGTAGTCGTTTCATGCGCATCTGACAGAACGGATACGTTTCAATTCTAATCAATACAGATGTCTATATGGTATCTATCTTTAAGTGCGTGACTGCAACTCAAAGTGTATTTTTACGCTTCAAATCCTCTGACTCACGAACGTAACTAGATCAATTGTTTATTTGCCTGTGGGTACTGTCAAAATGAAGTGTGTCTGAGTGTAGCAGTGCGGTGGTGAATTCCTCCAGTTGTAGATCTAGTGCAACATAAATGTAAAATCTGCCCAAAATTAGGTTTTACTGTAATAAGGAGGAGTTACACAGGCCTGGCCCACTGCCAGCCCAATAATATACTGTTGTTCTTGAGTAGATAATCATTTTATATTCCTTGTGGAACTGTAATGTGTGTGTGATTGTGTCTTCTCACACTGTCAGTAGCCTTCAGCTGCTTGTTCACAATCATTGTATGATGAAGATGGTTGACCATAGCGTTACCTGTAAAATCCAACACAATATTCGGGCATCAGCCTAAATTGTACTCTCCGCGTCCACACAGCCGACAAGAGTCCACTCGGCAATGCTGACACGTGTGGACACGTCCTCGTATGCACGCTGAACAGAGCTGCATGCCCGTTGTCTCCATTTTTGGACTTAATCTGCCCTTTTAGTGTTCAGTTCTTGCCAGGGGACTGTAGTTTCTAAATAACGAAATGGAAAAAACAGGTTTGTAAACCTGAATTTTACTTCTCCATTATGCAAAATTAGACACTTTATTATTGGCTAACCAAGCACTCCCTCAGAAGATCAAGTACAAACAAAACATGTTTGCCTATATATATATATATATATAGTATATACATACATATAACAGAAGATAATACAAATACTTGATGACTGTGTAAGACACTACATTGAACTTGCTTAGTTAGTAGTAAACCTTTTTTCCATCCAAGTTATTACCCACTGATTGCGTGCTTGTGGTTCATTGCAGCAGCCTGCAGACACTGTTCTCTTCTGTGGCATCATGGAAGTCATATTAGATAAACATGTTTTGAAGTGAGTCATGTATCAATATGTCACCATGCTGAACATGAGAACATGCTGAACGCTGAGAAACACTGTATTACAATAACAACATATTCCCCTTGGATTCACTAGCAGACTCCTGGACTTTTGTGTCATAAGTAATTTTTTCTCCAATTGAAGACATCAAAATTTTGAGTGTCAGCAGTGACAATGATAATTGAGCTGTAAATATTCTAAAGGGAACAGCTGACAGACAGAAAAAAAAAGCCTGGTCCTTGACATTTTGTTTTGTTTTGACAAACAGGAAAACGCTTCCACAAGAAACTGAGATCTGATTTTGAGCTGGAGCTTTCTGAACTCAAGACAGATAAAACAAAATAAATACATTCAGAACTGAGCTATGCTTTTCTTCGAAAACCTAATTTCATTAATTGCTGACTGGAAATAAGTGGGTGGTAAAATGTCATTGTGAGGAATAAGTTAGACATTGGTAAAGCTTTGTATTTACTTTCTTGTAAGAAATGTAACACGAGAAGTGATCAGTTACACTGAGTAATATTTGTTTATCCTGTAGACACTCTTAGCTTAGCATCCATTTGAGAGTAGTTTCTAGTACCTATACTGGAAAAGAATGATTACATTTGGTTAATTCTCCTATGTTTTTATGTCTAAGAGACATAAAAACAACAAGCTTTAAAACCGGTACAGTGTTAAGCAAGACCACTGCAGCCGGCAGCGGCAATGTAACGTCAGTTTACGTCCACTAAAAGTTGCTGTTTTTGTCACGGACAGGCTCAGATTATTATTCTAAGTGTCTGGCATTATAGAATAGATCTCTAGACCTTTTTGTTAAAGAGTAAGATTGTTTTTTTTAACATAAAAACATCCCCAGAATTGCTATTTTCAAACCCACCAGACTCCATTTGAATAAACAGTAATTTTATTATTGTAAAACACACTTCATTCAAAGTTGAGAGAAACATAATTTAACAATCAATCACTACTCTGGTTTGGTTGAAATAAACCCTTAATTACCCATTGACATGTGGAAATATGCTGGCTCTATACACGCTAAAAGTCCTGATTATTTACATGGAGTCTGGAGGGTTTGGTGATGGGGATTCCGGGGATGTTTTTCAGTTAAACAGAAGGGATTTTACTCTTTAACAAAAAGGTCTATCTCTGTAGGGATCCTTTCCATAATGCTGTCAGACACAATCTGAGCCTGTCAGTGGTAAAAACAGAACTTTTAGTGGACACAAACCGAAGGTGCGCAATTGCCCATTAACGTTATGTTGCAGCTTGTTTCACCGCTGTCGGCTGCAGTGGTCTCGCTTAATACTTTCAAAGATTGTTGTTCCCATCAGTCACTTAGATACAAAAACATAGGAAAATAGGATCCAGGTGTTACCTTTTAACAATGTTTAAATTATTTACATTAATCATTTAATCCGCATAAAGATTAAACACATCCATTTTGCTCTTTGTTATGCCACATAATGTGGTTTGTTAAAAAAAGGGGAAAGCGGCTTCATTAGCATGAGCAGTGATAGCTACCATAACTGACCAGAGAGACCACTATAGAGACGTTATTAACTCAACATCAAGTGAAGAATTGTTATGTTGACTGACAAGCAATTACTGGGAACAGCAGTACAAATGCACCACAAAAAAGATGCTGAAAAATGGTAAATAATTTTAATTAGCCAGTCTAAATAGTTATTTTTAACTGACATATATAATATCACTAAAAGGTCTTAGTGTACTGTTCAGATACATCACTGCAGCAGATGGAAGCATGAAGGCGTTATGGTGTTACAGTAATTGACTCAGATATTACTCTGATGTGTGTCATGGCACATGGAGTGTAATATGGAGGCGGCCAGCACATAGACCTTTTTCACGGCAGACATGTTGACATGTATAGTAGGAACAGCACAGGTGTGTTCAAAACCATTAATGATGGCTGCATTCCACTTAGGAGAGGCCCTGGTATTGTTCATGCTGACTCACTGAAATAGCTTACTGGGACACTTGATGGAACTGAGCCATCGTTAAGATTATTAATTTCAGCTGTGCTTTTCCTACTACGACACGTCAAAATGTCTGCTGTGAAAAAGGTCCATTGGGCAGGGAGAGGCACACAATGTCCTGATTAGGGTTGGGTATAGTTTTTTTTCAATTTTGTTCTTGATACTGCTGCTAAAATGATACTTTTAAGAAAGGTGCTGGTGCCTAAACGGTGTCTGAATTGAAAAACTGAAAAACAAAAAACTACAGTCAGCAACATTAAAGAGCGGCTTGTTTATTGCTAAGGCCATCTGTTCAAATTTAAATGTTTATTTAAAATGCATTAACAATAACTTATTTCACGTCTTTAGCTGCAGACTGTTGAATGTCCCACTGTTGGAATCCTTTCCAGTGAAATACAGACACACATTAGACTGTTTAGCTGTCAGTGTTTTAATAAGCTACTAGCTAACGCTAGGCTAACGTGACATGCTGCCGTCTGTTTCAGAGTTCCAGAGGGCAGCGCAGGCGTTCAAGTGCCACTGAAATGCCTAATGCTGATGGATATATGTTCTCTATAATTTAACACATGAAGATCATAGTGCTTTGAAGTAGGTAACCAATATTAATAATCATGATGAACATGGAATTTGTTTATTTTTCGCATTTCACAATTCTACTAATCCATATTAAACAGTTTTCCACCTCCCACTGTTGGTTTCCATGTACCCCCTAATGGCATAGTGCTTGATACTGTATTTCTATTGTTTTTTTTTTGCTTTTTTTTTTTTATTTTAAATCTAATGTATTTATGTCACTAATTAACTTGCTGTTTATTGCTGAGCAGACACTCACATTCTCTCTGTAATGTGTTTAATAATGATAACATTATTATCATTATTCATTTATCATTTATCCAACGCATTTGACACAAACCACCAGACCATCAGAAGCTTTTCAGGGTTCAGTTTTTTGATCAATGATGCTTCAACGTGTAGACAGGAGGAGCCAGGGATCAAACTGCCGAGCCTGCAATTACTGGACGACCCTTTCTGAGCCACAGCCACCTCTTCAAGTGTATTGTAAGCCACCTCTTCAAGCATATGTAAGAGAACTCCACAGATTTAGCACTCCCATTAAATTGTGAGTCTCACGATAGACAGTGGCCAATGGCGACCTGCAGCCACTGTAACCATTTTAACAAAGAGACGTCCTGTGCTTATTTTCCTGCTTTTGTCGACCTCATTGGCGGTCTACCTGTGTGATTGCTGTAGGTTTTTCCACATAGCCCACTACAGTGTCAGACAGCAACTCCCACATGGACAGCAGCGTGACTCGGAGATGGCTTGCAGTTTGGTTTGGCGACCACGAAGCTGAAAAGCACTGGCCTGCTCTTGCTGAGGCTGTTCTGCACCTATAGCACACCTACTGTTGATGTCACATAAACACACCCTGACCACACTTCTAAATCACTGCTGCAATGTAAAAAAGTGTCCTTTTTTTCCCTGTGTAACCACATCCTACACTGATGTCACCGTGCATTGATGCACCCTGGAGTCCATTGCTACATCAGGGTAAGCCACTGGTCGTCAGTAAAAACTAGATTTTCAGCAGCTGTTAAGGTACTCGTTGACTCAATAATTCCTCCAGTTTAAAGGACAAAATATGATGTTGATGCATGTGAGTTTATGCCCTCTAAAAAGAACATAAGCCTTATTCGCACATGATTAGTAGTACCTGTGGACCTCTAGAAATACAGTATGTAATAAGTAAGGAGGTCATCTGTGATCTCAACCCCATGCAAATCTGCCATAAACCATATTCGCAGGGGATTAGTATAATCTCGTATGATTTAGAAATTATCCCCCCCACATCTGAGTTTCGTGTGGTGCATTTACACAGGATAAGCGAAGCCTGCTTTTAGTCAAATTTACTGACTTATCTGTAGCCCGAGAGTTGGGTACCCGGAGGTGCGTAGAGGAAAACCAGGGCGAGGCCGCCGCACCTCACTGGTCATTTCGGGTCAGGCCCATTAGAGGTTACCAAACACAGAGGTTTAGTGATAATTAATAGTTCTGTGTGAATCGGCATCTCTGTGATTCGGAGTTATATTGGCTGTGTTGGCAATTAGAAATGAACATTTTGACATCAATTATCCTGTGGGATCATGTGCCACATGAAACACAGACACGGGGGGAGATGTCTAAATCACATGAGGTCGCCTGGTGATACTAGTCCCGTGAGACTAAGGCTTTAGAAGCGTTTTTCTAATCTGACACTCTAAAGCTTTCTGTACAATTAAATGTATTTTCCTCATATCCTGACACAAGGTTGGCACAGCATTTCCTTATAGTACCTTAGAGCGCTAATAGTGTGTAAAGACCGGCCAATTCATATAAAAAGTCAGACGCAATGAAGCACACGAGAAAATGTCATTTATTTTGTTATTAAGTGTGGGCGTTATCGTCTTCCAACAACGGATTAGCATAAAGATAAAATATGTAAAATCTTTACTTTTCTCTGAATTGAGCACAGACTTTAGTTTACCCATTGATTTGTATTCTTTCTCTTTCACTCAAGCCACCTTGCCTACATCTTAGGTTTTTCAGTGCATCTCTTCAGCCTACACATTCCCACTCACAGGTGAGAAATAAGTGCCCCCCCTTCTATTAACCTGCCAGGAAAACAAATCACCGCCCATACAGGCCCCTCTTCCCCCGCCTTCCGATGCCACTACAGTAGGTGGTTTGGATACCAATAAAAGCCTTTGACACTGGTGGAAGATATAGGAGACAAACCATGCTTCAGTGCTTTTGGAGACCGCAGTCCTCAGTTGAAAGTTGGTTCGCTAACAAAAGGAAGTTGTTTAAGAAAGCTGGAGTCTACATTAAAGCGTTTTTTTAAGGGGAAAAGCCACTAACAAAGCCTTTTAAAACGACTAAATGTCATTACTTCACAAAGTAAAGCCACCATCTTCTAGTTCAAGGCGCATTGTTTTGAGGCTGCAGGAGAGCACAGATATTGAGCCAACAGCCAACATTGTTTCTTTGTGTCTTCCATCATCCATTAAATGTCTCCGCATGCTACAGTAGCGTCACTCTGTGTATTTCTATTCACTGCCAGTTTGTTGCCAGACCTGCTGCAGCCAAATTGGCCAGATACTCAGGGCTTTCTTTAATGAGGAGATCTCTAATTGAAAGCTGACTGCCTCCCACTGAATGGCTTCTTAAATTATTCTGGAGTTTCTTAATCCAGAGGATCTACTGTGTGTAGGAGGAAAAGCCCTCAGAGCTCTACATTCTCTGTCCAGTGGCACGTAAAAACACTCAACATTTCTGCCCAAGTAACTAATCTTCAAGAGACCCTTTTGTCTGATTCCAACATAATCAATACAACTATTATTGAAGTTTATGATAGAGCCTTTACTGAAAAGTGAAGTACAGTGCTACAATAATGTCTCAAGGCAAAGATCTTCAACATGGGGTCCGGGACCTCTACTGGTCCTTAGAGTTACTGCAGGGGGGCCACCAAATTGTTATTCATTTTTTTAAAGTTAAAAAAAACAACTAAAATGTCTTAACATGAATCCAACATATTAGGCAAATATAAATCAGCCCATTTGTGGAAAAAAACACATTGATGATAAGCTACTGGCCTGTAAGTAAGGTAGTCACTAAGGTAGCCATCCACAGATACAGTTCATCCTAAGGTAGTCTATATCCACAACGTTCCACTTCCGGGATTGCTGCCGAAAATTACCGTTACCTTCCTCTTTCTGTGTGTTGGCATTCTAAACTCCGGTGGATTTGTGAGGACTATGGTTAACTGCTCCTCAGATCTCTGCAGGGTAAATCCAGACAGCTAGCTAGACTATCTGTCCAATCTCAGTTTTCTGTTGCACGACTAAAACAACTTTAGAACGTTACAACAAGTTCCTTCCCGAGGCTATTTTGCAGAGGCACCGTTGCTCCGTCCGGGGCTTAGCGCCCCCTAAGACGATGGTAATTGGTTAAAAGAAATGCCAATAAACCAGAGCACGTTTTTTTTTCTCATCCCTGAATGTTGTGTGGACTAACCAGACCCTCCTTTGCAGCGCTGTGGCAGAAGGTCTGGCAAAGTGAGACTATTCCTAAGGATTCACCGTGCCACATGCATGTTTAACATTAAAACATATTTAATAAAATCATGCCAACAAATATTATTTTAATAGCTTAGTATTCTATGCACTTACAAGGTATACAGGCTTTAGGCTGCCCACACTTAATTGTAGGCCCAGTTTAATATGCAACTTAATTGTATACAATATTTGTAGTAGGGGGTCCTTGTTCTGTCTCTCTCAGTTAAGGGGTCCTTGCCCTGAAAAACTGTTTGCTTTGTGGACGTGAGCCGACACACACACACACACACACAAACACATTGTGGAAGTGGGCAGGAGTAGAACATACACACTGTGGGAGCGGGTAGGGGTAGCACACACACACTGTGGGAGTGGGCGGTAGTGGTCAGTCTGCAGGGCTCTAGCAGCACCGCAGGCTGTGGAGGTCACAGGGGAGTGAAGTGGCGTGGCTTAGCCTGTGCTGCTTTGTTGAATTTCCTGGGTAGAGGCAACTCAGCCCAAACTGTGGGTTTTAGTTTAAATGTCTGTGGGTGAAGTCACATCATTTTTACCTTGCACTGCAGCTGGATTCTCGCGATATCACGAGATCACGCAAGGGATTAGGATTTAGGCTTTATTTTTACTTTATTAGGACAATGCACATTAATCAACATTTCTATAAAAGTGCTAGTGTTAGCCAGACGGCTAATTGCCAACTGTAGTCCTATAGTTAGAATGCCTGTCTTTATGGTGGGAGGAAACCAGAGCACCCGGAGGAAACCCACGCAAACAAGTTGAGATCTACCTCTGCCCGGACCAGAGATTGAACTCTGCCAGTGGCTACTTGCTGTGAGGCAGAAGTGCTAACCAATGAGCCACAAAATCACATCACAAAGCGTGCGTAAATCAATCTTATCAGGCTCCAAACAGTCTCTAATGACGGCCTCTCAGATGGTTCTGTGTTAACAAACCATCTAACACATCAGGTTAACATAATATATCATTAGGTATCATATCAAAACACTTACCAGGGAAACAATGACGGTTTAAAAAAATTGCTTTTACTGAGTTGTCTAAATAACGCTATTCCTCTAATTGAATCAAACTAATTTATATCTAGGGCTGGCAATGTTGGTCTGTCAGTTGGTCCACCAAGACTCAAAGATCTGAACTACTGGATTGGATTGCCATGACATTGGGTACAGACATCCATGGTTTGGTCCCCAGAGGATGAATCCTAATGAAGCCAGTCAAAATGTTCACTTAACAGGTGAAATACACTTAGTTGTTTATTAGGTACAGCTACATGTATATCATCAGCTGTAGGATCCTTTTGTCGCTCTTAAACTGTATTGCGTTGTATTGACAGTTTAAAGCATTTTTGTTTATTTCCCACTGACAGATATTTCTCACTTAAACTTTTTCTTTTTAAAACGTCCTTATCTCCAACTGTCAGAACTTTTCTATTCTTTTAGACCATCTTTATCTGGAATCCTTTGCGTCCATTCCTCCCCAAACAGGCCTCTTTTCCAATAACCAAGTATCCCATGCTCATGGGGACAGGCACACAATAATGCAACATTTTGTCTGTAAAAGTTAGATATTCTGTTGGCAATGAGACGGATCCCTAATAATCCTGTTAATGTTTACTTTTGACAAATGGCTGTACTTATAGAGCTGGGTTTTACATGATAAGGAATAGGCTTTAGAGCTCAATCATCATATATTTTACTATCAGATTCAACTCAGGAAACATGTTGACAACCAAAGGTACTGAACAAACTATGAAAACTTCCCTATAATTTAATATTAGCTAGATAGAAACTGTCTTTGGATGATGTTAAAACTAACAGGTGCACAGAATTGACTTTAACAGCATGGACTCACACCACAGTAGGCCAAAGTGGCATAAGCACCATTGCATGTGGTATATTGCACCATTGAATCCCAATTGATTAAAAGGCTATGAACCATCTGCCACCTTTTGAAGGCTGTACAAAGAGATTGATGATGTTTATCATGTTTCTATAAAACTCCAGAGGTGGGTTCAGAGCCAGCTTATAACTGGCCTATAAATCGATATCTGCAACAGACAAGGCAAAGCTGATGGAGGCATGATTTCAGTCCAATGGTGGTGTACGTGTGTGTGTGTGTGTGTGTGTGTGTGTGTATGTGTGTGTGTGTGTGTGTGTGTGTGTGTGTGTGTGTGTATGTGTGTGTGTGTGTGTGTGTGTGTGTGTGTGTGTGTGTGTGTGTGTGTGTGTGTGTGTGTGTACTTCTGCTATGGTCTGAAATTGAAGCATCTGCTACCATGCGCACCCATTCCAAGTGTGGAAATGGGTTTCAAACAAACCAATAAGTTAGCTGAAAACGAACTAGCCCAACTGCAGGACCATTCAAAATAAATAAACGGGGATGAAGTCACATGTGGGTTACACATGCGGCAGTTTATTTCAGCTCACAAAAGCTATGAAAATATGTACAATGGTAAACAATTTAGGGGATACGTCTACATGGTAAAGATAAGCACAGACGTATACAGCACACGTACTGACCGACTCTGGAGTACTTTCATCCTGGATATATTTAGACTAATTGTAATCACTTACAGAATGGTTCTCCCGTCATCAACACACCATTTATCCACATTAAATATGCACCATTTCATGCAGATGAAGCCCTTTCATTTTGTTACGGTTAATCATTGTTGATTACTTTAAAACCCTGCATTGCTTAGATAAGAACCGTTCCAAGGTCTCAAAATATATGTACTATAAATCTTGTCCTTATCCGATGCTCTTATCTGTCTTATTTATCAAATCTTTATCAATCTCTATGTCCCTTATCTTTTCCCTTTATAAACAACCACTAATGCACTCATTAATTAAATTTCCTCAGCAGCTACTAGTGTTCAAGAAGTATTAGAAACTTGACTACAGACAAAGCAAAGGACAAACCAAAGCAGTCCAGGCTGCACTTGCCATGTCACCAATGTTATCTTCAGACATCTTAACAGATGCTCGGATTGGAAATTGTTTTGCACACCTACCAAATTGCTTTTAATTAAAGATTGGACGATACCAAACAGATATCAACTTGTAATTGCCATTTGTTGGTGTATACATGGACAACAACCTTCTACCTCAGCTGGAGATTAAGTCTACATTTACATTGCTGCGTTTTGGTTTTTAAGTGGAGTTTTGAGCCAAAAGAGATCTCAGTGCACACTTGTGTTTTAAGGTCCAGTAGAAGAACTAATCACCGTTTAAACTAACATGCCCAAACCGCACATTTCATGAAGATTCTCATAAACAGGCCACGCACGTGCCGGGGTACTCTCCGCCCATTGCTTGTAGTTGCTATGGTAACGTTAGTAGCTAGTCTCAGACAGTCAATGCAGAGCCCTTGAAAGAGGCTATAAGTCTATGGTCTCAGACAACGAGATGTCATGACCAATTAGACCCAATCAGGTTGCGAAACGTTGGCGTCAACCCCCGCAGATTCCAAACCAAAACGGGTCAGAAGTGTTTTCAAATGTCTCCAGTTTAGGGGCTCGGAAACGCCAGAGCAGGGGGAATGAGAGGGGCAAACGTTGCAAAAGACATTCGTTTTTAAACCAAAACGTAGCATTCCAAGTTAACATTGTTACGTTGGTAATTCACAGTGCATGTAAATTTTGCACGACAGGATCATCGCATGTGTCTTGGATTTTTGATATGAATATCTTGGTAATATCAAATTCACATTTCATTACATTCACATTTCATTACATACTGTACATTCAGGGCTTGACATAACTTTCTTTGCTCAGCAGCCACTGTGGCTAGTTGTTTTCCAAAGTTGACCACACAGCATTTTTACTAGCCACAATTTTGTGGGGAATTCATATTTATTTGATTAAAGTTGACTGTGGTGTGATGCAATTTACTTTAAGAACCCTGTTTAAGGGCACCTGGGTAGCTCACCTGGTAGAGCAGGCGCCTATGTATAGAGGTTAACTCCTTAACGCGGCGGCCGCGGATTCGACTCCACCCTTTGGCCCTTTGCTGCATGTCCTTACCCCTCTCTCTCCCCTTTCGGGTCTTCAGCTGTCCTATATAAATAAAGGCCTAAAATACCCAAAAATAATCTTAAAAAAAAAAAAAACTGTTAAAGGTGCAGTAAGTGATGCTGCGCGAAGACTGTTGATAACTGAACTCAACTGCCAAACAAATACACCCCCCCTTCAGAATCTGCCCCCCAAATTCATGGACGTGCATTGCCATAGCGACCACTTCTTCTGTCCAATCTGAGTTTTCTGTTGCACGACTAAAACTACTTTTGAACGTACAAATGTTCCACCAAAACAAGTTCTTTCCCGAGGCTATTTTGCAGCGGCACCGTGGCTCCGTCCGACCGATTGCGATTGGTTTAAAGAAATGCCAATGAATCAGAGCATGTTTTTCTCCCATCCCAGAATGCTGTGTGGACTAGCCAGACCTTCCTTCACAACACTGTGGAGGAAGGTCTGGCAATGTATTGACAAACTGTCGCTACTGCTGTAAAGCCAACCAGTTGGGAGCAGCCATCACAAACAATAGCAAACCTGTTGACCTGACCTGTTGAAAACCGCAAACAGTGAAACAGTGAAGCTAAAGTTATTCACTTGTCCATAACAACGATAGAGCCTTCATCAATTTTCATTCCTTTGAAATTACGGAGCTTTCTGCAGCGCTGAAACGCCTCACCGATGTTAGTAAGGCTCTTCCTCCTTTCCTGCTCATACCACTTCTTTTTTAAGTTGTGTTCTTCAGTCCTTTTCCTCTGTTGCTGTTTCTCTGCCAACTCTTCTTGTTGATAACTCCTGGCCAGCCGCTGCCTCCCCCATCTCCCCCCGCCCCCATTACTTGCCTGTTGCTGATTGGCTGGAAAAGTATTGTTTGGCTGCTTTGCTCCTTTCTGTTTGTTTTGCTTTTACACAGCCAGGGCTGTGCAGAAACACCAGAGTTTTCAGCGCACAGAGAAAATAGAGAGCTAGGTGACCGTAAGATCTTCGCTGAATTTGACATAAAGTGTATTGGAAATGACCATCCAATCAAGACTACATCAAATGTAGGCTCTAACATTACAGTTATGAAATATTCAGCTATGATAAGTTTGTGTGCAAAGCTCCATTTGTGTGAAAACATGCAACCGATTAAGACAGACCAAAAAAAAAAAAAAACTTCTTATTTCATAAGTGGGTTGCAAAAGATGAATTGAAAGTTGTTTGGAGAGAGTGTCGGCGTGTCACTAAAGACGAGAAGCGGAGTGCACAGAGCAAAAGTCTGTTGTCCTGCTGCCCACGCTCTCTACTTCTTTTACAAACTTCTTGTCAAAAGGTTTTTGTGCCACAGACGTAACCATTGTCTTGGCTGAACCCGCCATATGTGAGCTGGTCTGGTGTGCGGTATTTGCTGACGGCTGGGCGGACGTGCACCATGCTCCGGCCGTGGGCTGCGCACCGGATCACTGCTGTGATCTTAATAAGTAGGAGTGGAATCATCTTATGTGCTGCACTTTGATTTAGGCTGACAAGTTTGGTGTGCTGCATATGTTTGATAAAAACATTTCAAAGTGCAGCTTTT
This sequence comes from Sander lucioperca, assembly GCF_008315115.2. NCBI lineage: Eukaryota > Metazoa > Chordata > Actinopteri > Perciformes > Percidae > Sander > Sander lucioperca. Next base: position 1,800,155 of record NC_050185.1, read on the forward strand.
AATACATCGTTGAGTCTGTGAGTAAATGGATTAGATTCTACCTCAGGCTGCTCTACCTTAAGAATTCCAGACCAATCTAAGGCTTGAAGTTTATGAAATTGACCTCTCCTCTTTGAATGAAATCCTTCCTTTTGATAAAGAGATTATGTTTGGAATCAGACTTTGTGCCTCTTAAACTCAAAGTAATCTCTTGAAGCCTCTACTCCAATCCCTGCTTAGACCAAATATCTCTGTGTACCAATCAATCAGAGCATGCACAGTGATTTGGATATGCATCACTCTCAAGGAACTTCAGCCTTGTGCTTTAAAACTGGTGACCTTCCTGTTCTCTGCAAGAGCAGTCTGAAGTTAACTGCTGGGATATTAATAGAATGTCACAGAGAGAACAATAGGTAAGGTTTCTGCCTGTGGCACATTTATCCATTCTGTCGGGCAATTTTATTTTTTAAAAGGCCTCCTATTTTCCCTTATTTTAAAAATTGCTCTGTTGTTCAAAGAAATATGATTACTTTACACCATCCAATGACCCTGTAATGCAAATGGTTCCTCTTTCTTTCCCAGAAAAACGTAAGCAGTGATTACAGAGCAGCATGATCAGACGTTAGTCTTATGTATAAAAAGAACAAAAAAACATTACTCTCTCTACTTCAAGTCTTCAGATGAAACATCAAAGTTGTAAAGCTCTGCAAACTTTTTGAAGTAGAGTGTGGCTGTTTCCAACTCGGGGCTGATAGCCATGCACCAATCCAAAGGGACACGGCTCATTTCACTTAAGACAAGCGTATGGATTTAGAGCAGGGCGCAGAGTGTGCTGAAAAGTTTGAAAGTGCACCGGAAAGACAGACAACTATCAAGGCTTGTGAAGGTGGCACTGCCCTTGTTCCAGAGCTAATTTTATCAGACGTACTACCATGGTCAGGAATCATTCTATTTTATTTGCCGGTAAAAAGTGCCACCCGCGAGTCAGACAAATGAGTGCAATGCACTTTGTGGAAAACAACATCATTGACCCTGCGCTCCCTCACAGCTATAGATTTTCCTCCAATGCAAGCTCTATATCCACGAGGGCACAAACAAGGCCTAACCAATGATTAATCCCAGCACTTTTTTACCTCTTTAGGTATATTTCATATAATGAGTATACTAGTTGTGCCTCCTTCCAAAATTGAGACATGATCTATTATTTATAACATCTAACAGTATTCTGTTTTCCCTGTGTGGTTACTGTGTGCAAGACAAAATATTTCTGAACAAATCTGCTTTGTCCCTGTGTGTTCTTCCACTATGTCTTTGAGATGGATTTGTGCAAGACAGGGACACCATCGGGTGAAGAAATAAAGCTCAGAAGCTACACTGTGTAATACAAAGGCAGCACACATAGGGGGTGGCTTTAGTAATGGTTCATGCTGACACACACAAGCAGGGGATGGTCACTTAAAAGTTCAGCCCTGTGGCAGTTTACAAAAAAACGACGTCAGGCTGCTCGGTTATGAAGTTGCTCATTGCTGTTCCCAGGATCCATAAAACTAAAAACTGCTGGAGAGAAATACACATCCACGCAGGCTAAGCATTTTTAGTACAAGGCATATTACGTATATCTGATGTCACTATTCAGAATATATGTGGATGTGGCACGCTATGGTACATGTTACATGATATGATACAATATGATATTAGAGCTGACGCCATTAATCAATGAGTTAATAGACAGAAAAGCAATCAGCAACTATTTTGATAATCAATTATTTTTTATACTTTATGTTTTGAAGAGAAACGCCAAACATCCCATACATCTAGCTTCTCCTTTGTTAAGATATATGACTAACAGAAGACTAAATTGAACATTTTTAGTGTAGGTTGATGAACTACTGTAACTTGATAAGTACACTCTTCTGCTGGTGCAAAGTGTCTCTCTTTGGTAAACAATGTACCACAACTTGTGGGTTGACTGGACTAATCCATTGAGGGTTGTAAATTGTTTCATTTAGTTTAACATAACGTAACATCTTAACGCAATTAACAAAGTCACAAAGCATGAAGCACATTATGTTGTACAAACATGTCGCCTTGCTTTGTCCCCACCTCACTTCTCGCACTTCTATAAAATGAAGATGTTTATTAAAAGCTCTTAAATACATGCTGCTTATTACCAGATACTTCTTAGTAAATAATAATAAATGCATACATATGCACGTACTATCACACACACAGAGAATGGACCCACAAATGCACGACTCAGGTACGTAAAATACAATGATTTATTAGCAAGCTAATAAAGCAATGGCAACAGTGTCCAGTAAACGGCAGGCAAAGGGAAAATCCAGGAAAACATGCAATGGTCAAAATCCAAGGGAAAACAGGAACTCAGAAATACAGGACACAGGCAAAACCACTCAAAGGCTGAACTCATGGAAGCAGACAATCTCGCACTGGGGTATAGGGGAAGACAGAACTTAAATACACAAGACAGGGGAGACAATGAGACACAGGTGCAACACATTAGGGCAGGGACAGGTAATCATACAGGTGGGAAAATATAAGACAGGAAGTAAAACAAGACAACACATGGGAAAAACAAAGAATCTACAAAGTAAATCAGGAAATGGAAAAAACAGAGCATGAAACAAACTAAAAACTTGACACAGGGACGAGGAGCAAGTCAGTCCAGGGTCCAGAATTGTTGAAACTTGTTTTGACTCAGCATACGAACCCACAGTAGCTGGGAAATGTTTTTAAATGATAGTTTTAGTTTCGGCAGTGAAACTTATGTCTCTTATGACGAGGTGCCTTTTCTATGATATGTTGAACATGACCTGCAAGCCAGCAATATTTGATAATATATAAGTCAAATTAGCAGGAATAACTAAGATAAATTGCCCGTTTTATGTAAGCCATGTGGTAACACGGGAGACCTTTCACCAGTGCAGCAGAAGAGGCCTTTTATTCTCGCTGGAGACATGATTTAGTTCAGGCTGTTCTCATGAACCATCAGTACATATAGATACGAAAAGTGAATGCACTGTAATTCCTATGTTTTCCACGTATTTACTACTGTATGCACCACATTAGCTGACACTGTATAAGAGCGTGAAGATCAGCATAAAGGGGAGGTCAAGGTAGATGGGTCTGAAAACACAGGGCTTTCAGGCAGGGGAGCAGAGTTCATGACCTGGAAGAAGTTAAGGGGAAATCACAAGACTTTCACCAAGAAAACGGGTGTCCGGGGAATCCTACTTAAGGGGGCCAGTGTTTCAACCCATACCACAGACTTTTTTCAAATCCTAACTAGTCATTTTGGTGTCTAAACCCAACAGTCATAGCTGCAGGACGGTCACCTTTTGTCAGCTAACTCAACGACAACAGCCTCTGAAACAATGTCACCACACAATGCTCTGTACCCGGCTCACAGTCACCTTTTCCCGGCTAAATTTAACTGTAAAGACTGCTAAACTTAACTGTCATGTGACCGCCCGTCACGTGACCGACACCGTCACTTCATAGGGTATCATATGAATTGTTGTGTGTAGGTTTTCCTACGATATCGTACAAACCTGTTCATGAGAATGCATTGTTTAGTTACAGTAGTAGAAGGGAGATAAGTTAAACTGAGTACCTTCAAAAAGACAAAAAAGCCAGCTCATTAGGACTTGAAGGTTTGAAGGACCTTGTTTAAACACTTCAACAGTAATGCATATGGAGACTACACATAAATGGAGCCCTACTGCTCCAAGCACCCATGTTAGCGAGCATTCACCTTGTTGAAGACAAGATCAATTATGTACTCCACTGCAACCATTAAATACTGTATACATATCCTGTATGTAAAATACTACACAACACACTGCGTTGCATATCTCCATGTACTGCAGATGTACTGTACCATTACCCTCACATGACAAAGCATGATAGTGTGCACTCACCAGTTCCCAGCCCCGTAATTAAAGCTTTATGGCCATGACAGCGTTGACCCCACAGAAGCCCAGAGTGCCGTCTCCACTTGACAGCTTTAAATTTAGTGCAGAGTCAAAGGGGTCACTGTCAACACTCTCCTTTTCATAGTTCTCATTATTCTCAATGCCAAGTAAGAGACAGTGGACAGCCAGTAGAAGGTTAAATGTGTACAGCCTCAGTAGTAGTCAAACCATGAAGCCCCAATATCGAGACTGAACTCACCCTGTACCAGCCATGCTGCTACAGTTTTACAAGATTGAGGAGAGTGCCATTCAGCCACTGCTACAGAAATATCCTGCAGATTCATTTTGAATGTTTAACACAACGCTGTCTGAGATAAGTGGGCCATGTGTCATAATTAGCCCCTCCCAGTGAGTACACTATTAGAGACGAACGCAATGGTTTTTCTCCTGAAAGGAACACATAATAATGATGGAATAATAATACTGAAGTTCAATGCTTAATTTTATTCGGTCTTTCCAAAAGTCTGGAGGCCCATTTAGTGCTGGGCGGATCGGCCTATTTCTCAGATGAAAAGCTAGGTTAAAAGCAGGGCTTGCTTAGTTTTCCTAAACATTTGTATCATAGCCAACATGTTTGTTTGATTCATCCTTGCCTCTTTAAACATGTACAGAAGGGCTGTTTCCTCAGGTGACGGGACAGATGGAAGTTGCTAATTACAGCACTTTCATCTCTGATTCTTCACTGCTGGATTTCAAAAAAACATCATATGCTGCAGAACGCATGCAAATGTGTATACAATATCCTCATATGGTACACTTAAACCAAGTTGGTGACTATTACATGCATGATATAAGTAATAAGATTATCATAGCACACAGCAAAAGTGCTACTGCTCATGTTTTGTGTATTTTCTGTATACATTTACTATCAATATGTCATACATTGTGCCTCAAAACCAAAATTATTGATCATTTGTTGATTTTTGATGGCTGTCATAGCGAAAAAACCTCTGAGGCAGATGACACATGCAATTCAATTCAATTTTATTTATAGTATCAAATCATAACAAGAGTTATCTCAAGACACTTTACAGATAGAGTAGGTCTAGACCACACTTTATAATTATAAAGACCCAACAATTCCAGTAATTCTCCCAAGAGCAAGCATTTAGTGCAACAGTGGCGAGGAAAACTCCCTTTTAGGAAGAAACCTCGGGTGGTGAGAAAAACTTCCTTTTAGAAAACCTCGGACAGACCCAGGCTCTTGGTAGGCGGTGTCTGACGGCGCCGGTTGGGGGTGCGATGAACATTGACAATAATAGTAACAATAAAGATAAAGGAACTATGACTAGAAATAGTAGTTGTAGTAATTCATGGCGTAGCAGGGCACTGCAGGGCATAGCAGGACATAGCAGGGCACAGCAGGGCATCGCAGGACGTAGCAGGACGTAGCAGGGCGTAGCAGGACGTAGCAGGGCGTAGCAGGACGTAGCAGGACGTAGCAGGGCGTAGCAGGACGTAGCAGGGCGTAGCAGGGCGTAGCAGGACGTAGCAGGGCGTAGCAGGACGTAGCAGGGCACATGACATATGCACTGACTAATGAATACCATTTGCTTTTGAAGGGCAGGTTCCCTCTGCATTTCCTGGTTTTAAATGCAGAATATTTTATTGATGAAGCACAAATAAACAATTCAATTAATGACGAAAAGTATTGTTTACATCCCTGTGTGTAGAGAATAACTAACAGGGTCATATTGACAGTGAACAATATTGATAGGCCAATTACTAACATTGGCAGCATGGTGGCTTATTTGTCACCACGGATACCTAACAGAAAGAAGAAATTGGGATATTGGGCAAACTAGCACAGATATTTTCCAAAGCAAACAATAGGTTTTTAGATCAATTGCTGTTGGTGTGTTGATGTGCTCATGGTAGTGATGGCCAAATGGAGCCTCATGAAGCTTCATGAACCATTTTCTGAGCCACTAGATGGCACTCTCTGTTCAACAAAGGGTTAAAAGCACACTGAATGAATTGTCGTTCCATGAGCGCCATCTATGCTAGGCAACTAGGACTACAGTTGAAAATTAGCCGACTGGCTAACACTGGCGCATTTACAGAAATGTTCATTAATGTGCATTGTCCTAATCAAATAAATAAACAAACAAAATAAATAAATAAATAAAATCTAGTGGGCTTAGAAAATAAAGACGATTGTTTATAAAGCTTCATGAAGCCTCATTTGGTCATCACTAACTCATGGAATAATGCTTAAAATTAGTATTGAAAAAGCCCTGATCAACTGTATTACCATTCAAAAAATAAATGTTTGATGTGGTGAGTCAACCAACTTTATTGTCTGTGAAACTTTGTTTTCATACTGTACAGAAATGAATGACGGCTCAATGTGCTGTCAGCTTCAACGTTTAGTCCATGTAGATACTAATGCAGGGGATTAAATAAAATGACATGATATTTTACATTTTGAGACACTGGGCCTTCTGACAAATGATTTAAATTACTACATTGTACGGTGCAGCTGTAGCTTTTCTGGTTTTTCCAGAATATGTATTGCACTTTTCCACTGCTTGAGGAACGAGCACTGAAACTTTGCAAATGATCTTGGAATAAGGCTGGGGGATATGGAGAAATTCAGATATTACAATACTTTTGACCAAATACTATATCGACTCTATATCGATATTGTAAGTGAAAAATTCTCAGTAGAGTTGACTATTGGTGCTTTCACAAAATATTTACACAATAAGATTTCTAATAAATAATCATCAGTAAAGTGGCTAGAGACAAAGGATAGAACAGCTAGAACAGTCTGCTTCAAGTTCTGAAAATGACATCACTTTACTGTAATGCTGCCTTTAAAACCAGGAAAAGACAACACTTATTACGATATCCAATATAACCAGTTGGCAATTATCTCATGAACAAACAAATATCAACCACTCAGTCACAAACAAACAGACAGAGAGACATGCTGCCATCTTGGAAGAGGTACCTAATACCTACCTCACACGATATCTAGTCTCATATGACAATAAGAATATAATATTGATGTAATGCCCAGCCTACCCTGGAATCATAGTAGCAGAAACACACACATGTATGCAAAAAGGATGCCATGCAGACAGATGCACACTGGTGCATGAGGCCTAGCTGTGGGAAGACATGGTGCAATGTGTAGGCTGAGAGAAGTGATTACCTGCACTTGGGCACAAAATGTATTAGACCCATGTTAAAGTCAGCATGACCTTTTTCAGTTGGCCCAACCTAGACCTAAATCAAATTTTGCAATGAAATCAAATGACATCAATGCAATCTGTCGCTGTTCAACAAGCCTGCGGACAACTCAAACACGTGTAGACACACAAAATCTGTGTTGCAAGAGAAAACAGTAAATGCTGGAATTAGATTGCAAATTGAATTTAAACTAGTTATACACTGGGGTTGCTGTTAATTTCTCGTTGAGAGCCACCTGGCAACAGTAAATCACTTCAGGAGCCACCCATAATTGTCTGTCCACGGTGTGATACTTTTCCATATCCAATATTATTTGCTCCACTTCCACACCTGTCAATTACAATTTGAAAAGAGTATTTCCAGCAAATTGTTTCTCAGATTTTGTCACTGAGTATCATCTGTCACCTGCCACACCTATTCAGATTCTCTTCTTCCCATTTATCAAGTCAATGAAAAACTAATTTGGAATAAAGTGAAACATTGGCATAGCTCAGTTGGTGCATTTAATGGGTGAAAAATAGTCATAATAGAGCTCTGCTCTTCACACACACACACACACACACACACACACTTATGTTGGCGTTTTGGTCAGTGATCCTGACAGTGGCCCTGGCTCACCTTCTTCAAGCTGCTTTTCTATTAAGTTTGAACCACTCTGCGCTTTGCACCTCGCTGACTTGAAGGTTAGCTACCTGTGCTTGTCAGGTGAGTTAACTAAGTCCAGTGTTTCCCCTAGGTTGACTGCTTTAGCCAGGAGGATGCTTCGCCTGTTACTCCCGTTATTCCCTTACAAGCAAACAGAGTCCTGTTCAATTCAATTCAATTTTATTTATGCGCAGTGCTCACTCCACATACTGTAAAATGCTACATTACTGTGCATCATTTTCAGCAAACTTCATCGAGAACAAAGAGAATGTAATCATACAGTTTAAGGTCTTTACAGACGAAAAACAACACTTTGGCTGCATAGTCGCTTGGATCTGTGGGGTCTCACTGCGCTCCCCATGTGAACTGGCAGACAATGCTCGGGGAGTACACGCCAGCCAATCCATGCTCGGTAACCATAGGGATTCTGTGCACTACTGTATCCCTGCTGTTCAACTGAATGACATTAGTTGACTGTAGTGTCATATATCCCTAAGCACAGGTCGATGTATACCAAATAGTGGCAATCCTAGTCTTTCCTAACAACAGACTGTTATCTATGATAGCTAAAGTAAGCTAAATTAGCATATTCATAATTAAAGACATTATCCAAGAAAGCCAGTCTTGTACCGTCTGACAAGCAAAAGCCCCACTGTCTATGTCCTGTGGGCGGACAGTTTCACAGGATTGCGCCTGCTTGTCATGTCGCCTGTCAGGTGCCTACGCCCCCCCCCACCTGCCCGCTTGCCTCTCATTGAAAATGAATTACGAGGCGCAACAATCGCTCCCCATGTGAAAAGACCTTTATGGTTTTAACTGAATATTCTCTGGTCCAGCTCTGCTAAAAACATTGAATCCGTCAGCATGTTAGCGTGTCATTCACTATCGGTAGTTTGTATCCGTACTGACAACGTTTTAACTGGCTTTAGCACTTTAGCTAACACACTCGACTGTCCTGCTGTTACAGACGTGAACCAACAACAGACAGTTGCCTCATTCACAATGGACATTTGCCCGCCAGGTTTGTACAGTTATAGGGGGAAACACTGAAGCCATTTGCAACTTGGTGGGGCCATCATGGTAGCCCACATTTCTATATTCTGTTTCCGCTATCCTCGGCAGAATCAGCAAGCTCCCATCCACGTGCCTCTCAGATAATTCATCAGGGTGAAGTTGTATGACCTTGGATTGGTTGTATGGGAGCATCTGGTATCTTTTTATCGTATTTGGTTTTGAGGGAGTAAAGCGTTTTTGTCACTGTCTATCAGTATCAGAGATCAGCTGTGGGGAGAAATAGCCTGAAAGAACCTCTGAAAAGCAGACTCTGGGAATGTTTCAGGCTATGTAAAAGAACCCTGCTGGGGAGGTGAGAAGGATAACCCAAGCAAAGTTACAAGAGTATAGAATCCAGGGGTTGTATATCGGACTGAAACAAGCAATTAAAAATGTCAGTGTGTCTATCGACAGAGAAAAGATTCCTTCCTATACCTTAGACAGCACCCACAAGGAGGCTGATTTTCTCCCAGTCCCACATTGTACCACATTGTAAAAAATACTCTGTTACAAGTAAAAGTCCTGCATTGAAAATGTTACTTAAATAAAATTATGTAAGTATTGTCAGGAAAATGTACTTAAAGTACTAAAAGTAAAAATGCTCAATGCAGAAAAATCTATTTTAGAAAGTGTAAAGGATCCAACCAGTTGTGTGTTTAATGGTCTAATCATCTCAGCTGGACTTGTAGCCGTTATATTGTTGGCTAGTTTACTTTAGAATAAAACATCAGATTTTATAAACTACATGTGTTTTGTGTGCAGTAATCTTAATGTGTAAAGTAATTAGTAACTAAAGCTGTCAGATGAATGTAGTGGAGTAAAAAGTACAATATTTCTCTCTGAAATGAAGCGGAGGAGAAGTAGAAAGTAAAGTAGAGTACCTCAACATTTGTACTTACTGTACAGTACTGGAGTAAATGTACTTAGTTACATACATCCCAAAACTGTTTAGGAGCCAATGTGAGCCCCACTGCAAAACCTGGAACTGATTCTACTGATTAAAAATAAGGCACACAGAAAGGGTCATTAGGGGAATGTTTTCTTTTTAAGAAAAAAAGGCCCTTGAAAGGCAGAAAATATTGCAGGAAGTAGTGAACAGAGTGAGTCATTTGATTAAAAAAGGTCAGGCTTTAGATGTGTCCCCCTGGAGTCCTCGGCGAGCGGCTGATAAGCTGGAAGGTACACGCACATCAGATAGGCCTTTGTTTCTTTGGCTTCATGATTTCATGTTCAACATGATTCATACACTTAAGGGAGTATTAGCTGTATACTCTGTGGCTTTTGTAAGTATGGACCAGATGTGTGCAAGCAGAACAACCATGACATTGTATACATTAAGATGGATTGTGATTTTATCTTAATTTTTTTTTCTGTGTGGGTACACACTGCTTTAAATACACAACTGTAACCAACTGTATTTAATGATCTAGCGTGCAGATTCATAAATAAAGGCCCTGACAGCCACATGCTGTTCATTAGTTGCAACAGGGATGAGTACGGTGGCCGACGGGGGCAAACGCACTGCAACTTAAGGGAAACATGCAAATAGACAAAACACAAGCAAATTAAGAAAACATCTTCATTCATTTGACAACACATGCGCAGCATTTAGCAAACACGCTGCAAATACACACAACACAACCAAATACACAAACGGGCTGCAAATATAGAAATGAAAAGCACACAAACCTCGAAAACTAATGCAACAAAAAACCTGCTGCATCCAGATTACACAACGGAAAGCGAGGTTATGTCAGAGAGAGTGGATGTTTTTTTTCCCTAATTTTTTAATCAGATTTTGAATACGTGTTCTACGTTTCATAACATACATGGGCTTTTAAATAGTGTTAGCTAGTAAGCTCTTGTAGAAGTCAGTCTCTAACATGGTAGCTACGGAAACCTGTTGCTCTTTCATAATACTGAAGGACTAGGGCCAAACATAAAAATGAATACGCACCTTTTTATGTCGCCTCTTTCCTACTCTTTTCTTCCCGTTTCCAAAACAAACCTCTCATCTGCTCTCTCTCTCTCTCTCTCTCTCTCTCTCTATATATATATATATATATAGATATATCTCTCTCTCTCTCCCTCTCTCTCTCTCTCTATATATCTCTCTCTCTCTCTCTATCTCTCTCTCTCTCTCTCTCTCTCTCTCTCCCTCTGTCTCTCTCTCTCTCTCCCTCTGTCTCTCTCTCTCTCTCTCTCTCTCTCTCCCTCTGTCTCTCTCTCTCTCTCTCTCTCTCTCTCTCTCTCTCTATATCGTTCTCTCTCTCTCCCTCTCTCTCTCTCTCTCTCAATTTCAATTTCAATTTTCAATTTCATGTTGCTTTATTGGCATGACAAAAAATACATCTGTGTTGCCAAAGCATAAGAACAAACATACATATGAACAACAACAAGTGAACAGGATAATTATGATATAAATGCAGATAATAAACAAATTCTGTGCATGTCCCTCAAAGGGTACGTTGAAACAATAATATTAAAAAAAGAACACAATAATAAAAATAATATAGCATAATATAATAGATAATATATACAATTCTCTACTTATTTTGCCTTGTATTGCGGCAGGAGAAGACATATTTAGCTGCTAGCCTCTCTGTCTCTCTCTCTCTCTCTCTCTCTCTCTCTCTCTCTCTCTCTCTCTCTCTCTCTCTCTCTCTCTCTCTCTCCGTGGGGGCAAAAATCCAGCTGTTCCACTTAGCTCTCTCCCTAGAGGCCTGGAGAACTTCCGTTGTGTAAACTGGATGCAGCGCTTTTCTGTTGCATTTGTTTTCGAGGTTTGTGTGCTTTTCATTTTGCATTGTTTCTATATTTGCAGCCCGTTTGTGTATTTGGTTGTGTTGTGTGTATTTGCAGTGCTTTTGCTAAATGCTGCGCAAGTCTTGTCAAATTAATGAAGATGTTTTCTTAATTCGCATGTGTTTTTTTGAGTTGCAGTGCGTTTGCCATCTTATAATAGACCTATCAACAATCATAGGTGTATGAAACCTGAGAAAAAAGAGGTCATTTTGATGGCATTTCTTTTCATTTCTTTCCTTGTGAGGTTCTAGACATTAAATAAAAAATTTATTAAACACTTGAGCAATGTAACCTTTCAGTTTTTTATCATCGGGGTGAATGGTGTGCTTTTAATAACTTGTCTTTAACTCTGAACTTCATATTTTCTAGCTCTTCCTACCAAGTGGTCATTATGGTCTATATGTTCCGCATGGCTCGCTGCACTTAGCGACAACCATTAGGCTTTTGTCTGACTGGCAAGACAGCAAGAGTCTGAACTGTAAAGGTTATGAGGTAACCTGGATGGAGAAAATTAATTAGATCCTGTCAGGCTTATGGGCTTATTATTTAGACTAGGTTACCATCCTCCCACAAGTTGAAAAACTACAGTAAAGGTTAATCACGTCATGAGGCATCAGGAAGCGTTGGCAGCCACATTGATTGGTTTAAAGAAATGCCAATAAACCAGAGCACGTGTTTCTTCCATCCCAGAATTCTGTGTGGACTAGTCAGTCTGGCAAAGCGAGACTAATGGCTCACCCATCCTCAGGTTTTATTTAGATTTAGATTTATTTTAGTTCAAATATACTTTTTTGATCAATTTAAGAGCCTCAAATAACCTCAATTTCTCTCGGAAAGAAAGATGCTGTAATAACAATGACTAACTAATGATGAGATAAAAACACAGATAACCAAGGGCAAACTGTATAAGGTAAGAAGTGTTTCATGGTAATACCAACACCAGCCACTCAGTCTCTTTCTTTAACACATATAAATACATCAAAAGATAACAGATGTATCCGTGTAAAGGCATTCCTGTTCGGTTTTACAGCGAGTGATAAAAGGGCTTATTACTGGCCCATACTATTGTAGTGAATCACACAGCACTATAAAAGGTATTCTGTGACTACATTTGCCCTCTACAAAAGGAATCCAAAGACAAGGATCACAATATGTGAGTCAAACTGAACACTGACCTCCTCAATTATACATCATTCTCTCTCTTTAGTGGTGCTTTAGCTAGCTCTCACATACAACACTATCAGCGAATGGAGTGAACATGTAGCAGTAATAAAAACACACAGTAACAAGATTTGTAAAGCGTGCCTTGCAGGCAATATAGTAGTCATTAGAAGCTATTAACACATTAATACACATTATATACAATACCTAAACTGTATATACAGTAAAGTGTGTTTTGAAATGATAAAAAAAAAATGTCATCACATGTTTAACAGAAAAAAACACTCCCATAGGTCGTTTTTCAAGCAGCTATTATGTCTCATATTAATGTTTATTGTGGCGGCATAGTAAGGGCTCGTACTGGTAAGTAGTTATGACTGTTTGCCAGACCTTCCTCCACAGCGCTGCGGAGGAGGGTCTGGCTAGTCCACACAGCATTCTGGGATGGGAGAAAAACATGCTCTGGTTTATTGGCATTTCTTTAAACCAATCACAATCGTCTTGGGCGGTGCTAAACTCCGCACGGAGCAACGGTGCCTCTGCAAAAAAGAAAAATCAGATTGGACAGATAGTCTAGCTAGCTGTCTGGGTTTACCCTGCAGAGATCTGAGGAGCAGTTAACCATAGTCCTCACAAGTTAGAGTTCAGAAGAGTTCAGAAATGTAACACAAAGAAAGAGGAAGGTGACAGACATCGGCAAAAGGACATGCATCCGGCGGAATTTCCTACGGCACCGGAGCAATCCCGGAAGTGGAATGTTGTGGATACAGACTATGACTGTAGCAAAGCAGAAAGTAAGGTGACGAAGTATAGGAGCACTAAGGAGGCAGGTTGGGGGGGTAGGTGGGTCAAACAAACACAGGACTTTCACCCAGGAGACCAGGTTTCATGCCCCGTTTGAAAATAAAAGGAAACAGCAAGTTGTTTTTAGCCTCATAAATGGATCTGCGTCACCAGAAGTCTAACTTTAACCAAACCACCATGTTTTTCTAAGTTTTTTTGGTGCCTAAACCTAACCAAACTGAGACCGTTTCACAACGTTAATGACGTGTTTAAAACCGCGACCGTTACCTTCTCTGGTTTATATATGAGGACGGAAAACGCTCCTGTGGGTCGCTCTTTGGGGTTCGCTCTTTGGGGGTAGCAGTAACTCAGTCCGTAGGGACTTGCCTTGGGAACCGGAGGGTCGCCTGTTCAAGTCCCCGTACAGACCAAAGCACGGAGTGTGGACTGGTAGCTGGAGAAGTGCCAGTTCACCTACTGGGCTCTGCCAAGGTGCCCTTGAGCAAGGCCTCAAACCCCCAACTGCCCTGGGTGCCTTTAATGGGCAGCCCCCTCACTCTGACATCTCTCCATTGGTGCATGTTTAGGTCCTGAAGCATTGGTGTGTATTCCGGGCTAAAAAAAATTTCCAATTGTGGGATCAATAAAGTATGTCTTCATCTTATGCCCTGATACCACTTGGGGTGTTCATTTATGAAACGCTCATATGGGTCGTATCAGAGGGTAGGAATAAATGACCTATATCGTCATATGGTTTGGAGGACTGGCTGTGATAAAGGCAGCACAGAAAATATATTTAATTGTTTTAACAACAAACCGCTGTTACAGTTAAGTAAAATGCTACTCGAGGAGCTATGTAGTTTGGCCGGTCATTTTGTTAAAGAAAAAGAATGAACCCATACTAAGAGTCCACACCCATTCTAATGGCTCTGCAGCTGTAAGTTAAATGCTATCTTGATTTTTAGCAGGCATAATGTTTTACTATGTTTAACATCTTAGTTTAGCATGTTACATAAAATATATTTGCTTATTAGCACTAAACACACAGTACAGCTGAGGTGTTATTAGTGTTGCAGGTATTCTTTTAAAGACCAAATAATTTTGACCTTACGGTGACGCTATGTGTGAATTCAGAGGATCCCAAAACTGATTACAATGCATCGACTGGGAATCAATAATTCGGACAGGACAATATATTGACAGACATATATATATATATATATATATATATATATATATATACCTGGATCAGCGTTTATGTCAGCTGATAAATGATAATAAATTGAAGTATATAAATATGTTTGAGGGAACCTTAATAAAAAGGTTTATTTATGTTATAAGTTATGTAAAGAGAATAAATATCAGACAATATATCATTATTACATTTTTAAACTCTTGAATATGAATAGTGGCAGGGCTATATTGAATAGTTGTTGAGATATGTCACTAAAAAACTAAAATCTCATCCTGGTGGTTGCGCTAGATAAACTGTGTATAAAATGTGTATACAACAAAATGGCAAATCGAACACATCTACAAATGTAACTTAAGTTGATGCACTATACAACAAAGCTAAAAGTCGGGCTGTCGCAACCATAATTATAATAAAAAATGATTTTAATATTCTATTTAATTTTAATATCAAAGAATGTAATAGCTTTATTTATTATATTAACACTGAATGTTGTTAGTATAGCACCAGGGAAAATGTTAGCCCTCACTTAATAACTGCCTGTTGTGTAATATATGATGTTACATACTGCATCATCTGCATATCAATGCAGTACACTAACATATTACATTGTGAACCCATTAGAAAAGACATTTGATGAGTTTTTTTTTAAGTCATCACATTGTCCAGCATTTGGAAATGATAAGCTGCTTCATGGTTTATGGTACTTCTGATAAAACAAGTGTAGCCCACTAGAAAAATTATGGAAATAAATATGAATATATTATATTATTTTTATAATATAATAAAATAAAACTTAGTTAATCCATTATAAATGCATATAGTTATTATGAACCAATTAAAACA
Source organism: Sander lucioperca (assembly GCF_008315115.2). NCBI lineage: Eukaryota > Metazoa > Chordata > Actinopteri > Perciformes > Percidae > Sander > Sander lucioperca. Next base: position 1,815,812 of record NC_050185.1, read on the forward strand.
TTGGTTCAAGAGTTGATCCCGCCTTGATTGATGGGTGACAGCGGAGGCTCCTCTGCTGCGCAGACAGCCAGTCTGTTGGTGGCCGTGTGGTCATTGTGCACCAATTAGAACATTGGTTCAAGAGTTGATCCCGCCTTGATTGATAGGTGACAGCGGATGCTTCTCTACTACACACGCAGCACACAGCCAGCCTGTTAGCAGCCGATACGAGGAGATAACAGGGACATTAACATCTAAATATAAATGCATATGTCATCTAAACACTTGGAAAAGTACGTTGGGAACTGTACCGCTGCCAGGGAGCCTTGAGGGATTTTCGTTGTGTGGGATTTTCGTTGTGTTTTATCCGACGTGAAACTTGGTGAGTTAGCCAAAGTGATTGAAGTATTGAGTGCTATGCTACAGTAAGCTAATGCAGATATTATGCAGCATATCATGTATTTCAGTTTATGTTACCATATTAATGCATATTAATATGTCAATTTTGGTTTTATATTAAAGATAGTCTATCTAAGTTCATTCACAATATACATTTGGGTTATTAAGAAGGTAATTTGCAGTATGTATGTAAACTATATTCCTGTATTTTGAGTGCATGTTTTCAACACGTGCATCTAGCTTCAGTTCTGGTTAACACTGTTGGTATGCATGGTGTAAAGAGATCAAGACATATGGCTAGAATGGGAAATGTATTTTATTGCAGAATTGTACAAGAAATGAGTACTGTAACATGTGTTTAATACACTGTACTTAACTCATGTATAATATGTTACCATATATTTCATTATGTTATTCTGACCTTGTTTACACAGGTCAGGTTTTTTGGGTTCCTTGGAAAGATTTGAAGTTTGATGGCGAGCCACCCAACTAGAGCTACAAAATCTTAAAGGACGGTATTTTATTTTATTTTATGCCATGGACTAAAGGCAAGGGTGAGACCCTTGTAAAGAAAGGCTTTTGAATATTGTATTTTATTTATTTTATTTTCATTGTATACACTCTATGAACACCTTAGGCTACTTAGAGGGTGCACCCTAGGGTTTTATATTCATGCTGTATACTATTCATGCCCACAAATATATAAATATTTTCATTCTTTCTTTAATAATCGTGTCGTTACGGTTATTGTTTCACTCCACTACCTCCTACTTATCTAAATCTTCTGAAACCTAGTCTAGATAAATAACCTACATTGTAGATATTTAATAAATGCTACACAAGCCCAAGGCCAGTATCAGCTGTTAGAATCTTCCAAAACTGTGAAACAGTTTCCCAGTGTGCCAGTCAAAGGAAGCTGTTAATTTGGACACAGATAATAGTTCCCGGGAGAAAGGTCATAGCTTTTACTATTATGGGATAATATTCTTCCAAAAACAAAGACACAGAGAGAGGGAACACAGGCCTGGTTCTGGTGGATCATTTCTGATAAACAAGAAAAGCTTTCTGCTAAATTGGCTTTATTGATTTTCCAAAGTTAAAACGTGTCAGAAATGTTTTACAAAAGCTTCTTGTTTTTTTTTTCTCCTGTCGGACTCCCATTTATTATCTAAGCAATAGTGGCACAACATTTCTCTGGGCGACAAGGCGATAATCCACAGGTTGGAAGAGTGGTTTTATGGCTAGTCGGTCGCACATTGAGTGGAAAAACAATACAGGACTGTTCATACGGATCATTCAGCAGCTGTCCCTAAAGCCCAGTTCAGACCAAAGAGTCGCGACGGCATGAGTTGAAACTTGCAACTTCTTGCAACTAGCCGGTCTGCAGCGTTCTGAAACCTGCCAGTTCACACCAATGAGACGAGACGAGACGGTGTATCATCTCCATAACAACGCCTCTTTGTACTTCCGTTCTAACTTCAGACTTTTAGGCCTTTTTGTAGCTGGATATATATTTTGTTTCGTCTAAATAGTGAGATGCTTGCTACAGTTGCATTTCTAGTGATGAAACGGCGAAAACACGTTTTATTTCTCCGACTCACTGCTTTGTTCTAACGCCGCTGGGCGCTCTCTCTCTCTCTTCAGTCGCTCTCTCTCTCTCTTCAGTCGCTCTCTCTCTCTCTTCAGTCGCTCTCTATCTGGCTTGACCATATAACATTACCGTGCTATCGGGCGGTCGATGAGGCTCTGTCTAAAACTGCCATTTCGACCAGCTGTTTGTAACATTAAAATAAAATGGATTATTGATCATTTTATTTCTATAGTTTATAGCTGACTTTACCAGCTGACTTCTCTATTGGCTGTTGAAAACAGGTCCGGTACGTTCTAAAACCAGCCTCTGCGACTTGAACAGTTGAGTCGCAGTGAAAACATCAGCCGGTTTGAGTCGAGCTGAGACGGACTCGTTCAGACCGCTGCAACTTTTTAATGCAACGTTCTAAAACACTTTCGTCTCGTCGTAAATCTTTGGTCTGAACTGGGCTTTACACAGACAGTTAACTTTGAAATCACCTAAATAGCATTGCTGTAGGTGTCTCTCTTTTGTAGTACAAATCTACCTGGTTGATTTAGTCTGAGGCATCGTAACAATTACACTCTACCAGTGAACAGTTTGAACTTTTCTGAGGACTGCTTGTTGATGTTTTCTTTGCACAGCATTACATCAATGCATTATTATCTTTCCTGGCAGAGGTCTCATTGAAATACCTGAGATATTGTACATGATTTGAAGTATCACAAACGCTCATATAGAAGCTGCCTATCACTCACATCTCCCCTAACACTCACTATCAATATGGCCTTGACCACGGAAGTGAACTCCTGACTGCTTGGCCGCAGCAGCTCAGCGGCCAACAGCAGAAGATTGCGGCTGCTCAGGGCAGCTCCCAAGTGTGGATGTGTTAACTAGGGCTTAACGATTAATTGCATTTGCGATAATATCGCAATATGTTAAAATGCGATTTCCTAATCGCAAAGGCTGCGATTTGGTCACATGACACGCGAGAGCAAATCAGTCTGCACTCCGCAGAGAAAGCATCAACTTAGCACGCTAACGCTACGTCGTACCTTGAGCAGATTTCTGTCATTCAAACAACTCTGAGTTGTAGTTTAAAACTTTTACAGCCATTTTAATAAAATGAAGGGTTTTATTTGGGCTCGAGTCCATACATGCAGTTAATGAATACAGGCACACAGAACTCAAAGCTCGGTAGGCAACGATTAGCTCTGATTAGCGGTTAGCTTCGGTTAGCTTCGATTAGCTCCGGTTAGCGGTTAGCTAGCTCCGTTATAAAGATATGAGTGGAGGAGCTGCCACTGAGAGGGGTAACAACCAGACTGATAAATGACGTTCGGAGAGCTTTCACAGCAGTGTGGCCGCAGTGTTTCAACGGTTTTATTAGTACAGTTAATCCCACGGCAAGAACACCAGCAACTAGCTAACGTAACGATAGCCTCTCTGAACAAGTGCACACGGCAGCACACAACTTCATGAGGGGGAGGGGCTGGAGGCAGCTCTCTCTGTGCACTGTAAAAAAATACACTGTTGTGTTTGTGTGTGTGTGTGTGTGTGTGTGTGTGTGTGTGTGTGTGTGTGTGTGTATATATATATATATATATATATATATATATATATATATATATATATATATATATATATATATATATATATATATATATATATATATATATATATATATATATACACATATATATATATATGTGTATATATATATTTTTTTACTTATTTAACTGTCTAGTGTGTAATTGTGTGTTGTTCATACTATAAAATGATTTATTGTTTGTCTTTGTTGAATAATACAGAAGACAAAGAGCTTAAAAAAATAATCGAATATCGAATCGCAATCACAATATTTAGGAAAAAAATCGCAATTAGATTATTTTCAAAAATCATTCAGCCCAAGTGTTAACTGTGTGAATGTGCAACGCAGGGTGTTATAAAAGTTGTGGAAAAGTGCTATGGAAAGTAAAAGTATTCGTAGTTGGTTTCCCTTGGATAAGGATATAAGAATATGTTATCGTTTTTTAGCAAACTGGTGGGATATTCTATTCTATTTTTTTCTAAAGTAAAACATGGAATTGCGTCCCATTCAAATAGATTATTTAATATTTTAAAACTGCAGAAATTCAGAACATGAACATCAATCCGAAATGTGATTAACAGTGGAGAACGGGGGGATCAATGTGAAGCAAATCAATTCATTACATCCAGTAGTTTCAGCCACTTATTTGTCTAATGTGGTATGACATTCTTCCCAGATGACTCCTTGTCAGTTTTATCCATATTAATGAGCACCATCAGCTGGCAGACCGAGAGGAATCCCCCCCCCTTCCTTCCTTGCCCCGCAGACAGTCAAATCTGGTTGCAATAATAAATCATGGGCACTTATTGATTTCAACATGCCTAACCCAGCAACACCAAAACTACGTGCATTAAAATGTGATAACAATCAGGAGGGCTGGGCGATATGGCAAAAAATGTGATCACAATATATTTTCTCATTTTGATCGATATTGACATTTATCACCATATTATTTTTTTACTGATACTGCCCGCTCGAAGTGCATAGCCTACTGACTAAAGCCTGAATAACCCAGAGGTTTATTTACACTTTAAAATATAGTTAACATATAAAATAAAATAATCATGCCTTTACAATATTCAGCACAATGTTTTTGTTGAGGACTCACAATACACATTCCCATTATGAGAAAACTAAGAGTAGACCTGTTTTCCTCATACAGAGTCATCTTACAATTACATTTTCCTTTTTTTGTCTCTGCGAAATAACCAAGTGAAAACTAAGTGAGTAGCCAGTTTTGGCTACATTTCTTTTGATTTTGTAAACATTGATTTGTCGATGTGGGTTTCCCCCTACCTAAACCTGAACCAACCCTTATCTCTAACCATAACTATAGATGGGGGCGCTACACATTTTAACAGGAGGGAAACACTATTTGATGGGGGAACACACTTTGATACAACACCGGCAACTCAAACGCTCACAATGGGAAGTGGGCGTGTCCGGCATCCAAGCTGAAAAGCCAGACTCTGTCAGTTGTGTTATCGGGTAAATATGTCCAAAGCTTATCATCTTTATCGACCTGAATTTTATTGCGATCCCGTTTTGAGATCGTTTTATCACCCAGCCCTAGCCTGGAGCAAAGTTTCACTTGGAAGGTTTTTTTTCTGTAGGCTTTAACATACAGTATAGTGACAGACCTGTCAGTATCTGAAGGCTAATCAAAATGTCTTTTACAAGATGAATGCTAATAAGAAAGCAGACTTAGCCTGTCCAGTTTCCAGTACGTCCATCAATATATCTAAAGAAGAAAGAGTCTGTTTGATGCAGTTTTAAAAGATTAATACTGAAGGCAGATGGAGGCCCCACAAATGGATTTAGAGAGCAACAAATAGGTTGCTAATCCGAACATAATCACTGTAATGCACTGCCTGGTACATGATAGACATGTTCATGGGTAGGCACTCACATTGTGATCTGCCATACTTACTGCAGTCTGCAGCCAATTGTCTACTTTTTGTTGAAATTGCTCCGTCAGGATTAGTTAGGTCTCATCACGGCGCTGCCCTTACAGAGCATTTTGAACACAATATATGAGCAAAGTTATCACGTCAACCCTATCCTTGATTCTAAGTATAGCTCAGCTGCACTATCCTTGAGGCGGCATTGGCCAGGGAAGAGAATCAATGGGAGGCACTTTTCTCAGCCATATTCCTTCATTAGAGGGATGTTTGGTTACAGGGCCGACGGCTGGGATCCAGGTCCCGAGGAGAGGTGGGAGAATTAGGAATGATTTGTCTGGTCACAGGAGGCCAGTACTTTGTGTTGACAGATGGCTGGAGACATCTCATTTCTGAAATGAGGGAGATCTGGAGTGGAACAAACGAAGAGCATGGCATACAAGATCTCAAGAGCTGCTTTAATGACCACCAGCAGTGCATCAACTCATACGGCAGTGTGAAAGCTTGCAGTGATGAAAGTATTATTCCCTCACTGTCAAGGTCATGGTTCAGCAACAAGTAACAGTGCCTTAAAATAAGGGGGAAAACAGTGACTTCCCTAGGTAGTTATTTTCTTTATTTTGGTTTCCACTTTCTACTAGCCATATTCTGATGTGGCCCTGACTTCTCTGACCTGGAAGTTTCCAATTGTTCTGCAGACTGATCCTTGAAACGTAAAGTTCATACCCCAAGAGTGCTACCACAAAATGTACAACCTTTCTCGATCACCTCTGCAGAGGATGCCCTACTTTTTTCACCATCTGATAGTCACGTTCTGGAAACAAATAAGAGCCATTACTACAGGAAACAAGAGCACATGAGCTCCCTAATCACCATGATATATTAAACATAACCATTTATGCTGGGGAGGTCAGCACTTAAGCTAAGTTACTCTGCTACAGTGTTATTAATTAACAGATCTCAACATAGTTATCTTCACATAACACATGGGGAATATTAAAATTAATTATTATAATATATTATTATTACAGCCTAAAGGTAGTGAAAATGGAAGGGGGGGGGGGCTTTGGCATAATTGTGGCATTTCTATAAAATGTAGTTATTTTGTTCACATGACAGACAGTAGGCACACAAAATAGGATTAAAAACATATATATATATATATATATATATATATATATATATATATATATATATATATATATATATATATATATATACATACATACGTACACAGCGCTGCTAAAGAAAGACTTAAAATGTGTATGGTTTCCCTTATGGTAAACCTTTAAGGTGTTATTTGTCACTTCTTAGCACACACTTGCTAAATTTGGATGAGCAACAAAGACTCTAAGCACAACTATTTGAACTTCATAATAGTTCTCTCTACCACTATGTGGTGTTGACTATCCTGATTTCAGTTGTAAAAATCAAACATGTTAATGAGAACAATTGGCAGCCACATGATCAGAAGGCAAACAATTAGAACCCCAACATGTATTCTGTTATTTCCAGACTGTTAACATCAACTGGAACACAATGAAATCAGACCTTCTTGGTCTGATCAGTCACATTACGTCCAAAATCATAACTATAATCGGCTCAACAATCATATGTGTGGTCCTGGCTGGTAAACTTCCGGGCTACTCTTTGTCCATATAGAGTAAGTGCTGAGCTATAAGTGTAGAGGTAGCCTATAGGGATGAAAAAGTGCTAAAAAGAGGAAGGAGAAAAGTAGGTAGAAGAGTGAAAGTAGTAGAGCGTGAATTGCCAGGCAGAATGTTGCATGAATAGAAGGTGTTGCTGATGAGTATTAATGATATCAGAAAGGTGCAGCCAAACATGCACAGGGAGGGGACAGCAAAGACGGGCTGTAATGGATGTGGCTGGCTCTCATAAGTGCAGGATCTAGTTGGACTGCAGCACGGTGCATAGGCTCCTGGATATTAAAAAATTAATGACTATCTCAGTGATTTACGACAACACAAAGATGCTGAAACCCAACCTGGGTAAGATGGATGTCTAGGGAATGCTACAAAGACGGAAGCAACCCTGGTGGACTACTAGAGAAAGAGACATGGGATCCTGACCCCCATCCTCAGGTATATGCTGTAGGTCCACCTGGTGGAGAGAGCTACAGTACTGCATCAGTATTGTTAAGACATACTTTGATTGTTAGGTTGGACATAGTCATTTCATTTCCGGGATTGTTCGGGTGAAAAAACGTTGGAAATTCCACAGTATGCCAAATTTTCGGCCAGATATCTGTCACCTCCCACTTTCTTTGTGTAGGCGTTCTAACCTCCGGTGGATTTCTGAGGACTATGGTTAACTGCTCCTCAGATCTCTGCAGGGTAAATCCAGACAGCTAGCTAGACTATCTGTCCAATCTGAGTTTTTCGTTGCACGACTAAAACCACTTTTGAACGTATACATGTTCCACCAAAACAAGTTCCTTCCAGAGGCTATTTTGCCGAGGCGACATTGCTCTGTCCGGAGCTTAGCACTGCCCAAGATGATTGGGATTGGTTTAAAGAAATGCCAATACACCAGAGCTCCCATCCCAGAATGCTGTGAGGACTAGCCAGACCTTCCTCCGCAGCGCTGTGGAGGAAGGTCTGGCAATGCGAGACTAGGCTGGACAGAACTGAAGGACTCTTTTCAGAAAGTTCAAACTTAAGAATTTGTGTTACATTACCCTCACTTCAACCCTCTATGACATTTAACCACTGCCCTCAATGCTGGGGTGGTAAAAGCCAATTGAAAAAGACCTTCAGGGTTTAACACTAAGGATTGACCGATGGCCCAGGGCAAGTTAAACGCCACGTCAGGCTAGTAAATATTACCACCCACTGGCCCGCTTGGGCAAGGGGGTCGCAAAGTCACGACAATCAAATAAACAACAGCGCGAGTCCCGCAGTTTCTCTTCAGGCAGAGTGACAAACAGCGACGAAAGCCCCAACGTCTGATTGACCATGAAAACTGCGGCTATGGGCACTGAACTTGATGAATTTACTGTTTATCAGAACCAAGGTGAGACAAGAAGCTAACGTTAGCGAACGCTGCAATTCATTTGACTCCCTATGTAAAATGAGTGGTGACGTTACATAACCTGCACCCCTAAAACATAATTTACAAAAAAAGAAAGCAGAAGGTCTGTGTTAATCTATTGTGAGCTAAGGAGTTCTGCTCTAGGAATATCATAGCATTGTGAAACTAAACCCAGAATGTAAACGCCTGAACGTCTGAGCCATTTTCAGGAAAAAGTGCTTGTCAGCCAGGAAGTTTTCTCAGAATTGGTTGGCTGGTGTCTTTCTAAGTTACATAATTCAGTGTTTCCCCTACCATGATGGTCCAAAATGATGTTGACATGCAAAGTTAGCACTGTAAAATAATGTTTAAAAAGATTATGTTAAAAGGGTGCCACCCCTAAAGCTCTGATCCTAGAATCGCCGCTGCCATCAACTCCAACAGAGTAAGATGTTGTCTCTAGTGAAATGATCAGCTGACTGCTACAAAACATAACCATGGATTTCCACTTTTCAGGAAGTCACTGTTTTTCTACCTCCGCCAAGGAGGTTATTTTTTTTGGTTTGGTTTGTTTGTTGGTTTGTCTGTCTGTCAGCAGGATTATGGAAAAACCTACTGGCCTGGTTTTAATGAAACACTGTTGAAGGGTGTAGCATGAACCTAGGAAGAACCCATTATATTTTGGAGCGGATCCGAATGACGGGGCAGATACGCTGTTTATTTTTCTCTTTCGATAACATTGCCCTTCTTGTTATTCTTGGATTACTTTTGATTTTGTTTTTATTAGGCTGTAGAAAAACCGCATTGAGCAAAGAGAGAAACATCTGGGCTTGTTTTGTCATGACTGAGTGGGTTTCTGAAAAGTATTGGTTAAAATGATACATCGTTGCAAGAGATCAACAACAAAGAAACACCACTCGCCTAGTCTTTTCCCAGTTATCCTTCCCTTAGGCTTCCCTTTGCAAGATGCCCTTGTCTTCCCATGATCTTGATATGATTTTAAGTTGTAATTAACTATCTATTATTCTAGTCTGGGTGCATTTTAGTGTTCCGAGGTCAATGTCTGAAGCACGAGAATACCACTCGAGCCTTTATGTAAGAGCTCGAGGCTGTGTAATATGCTACATAAGGAATATTGTCGCTGTCGGGCAGAAATCCTGTATTTCCACATTTCGTCTTTTTTTTTTTTTTTTTTATAAATCAATGCTATTGGTCCCCCTTTACGTCTCTCTGTGGGTCTTACACATTTTTAAACAGTGATGAGGCCATTTCATCTGACTTTGCACAAGACAAATAGCTCAATAAAATGTTTTCAAATCAGCCTCTTTTCATTAAAGGGGTGATAGAATGATTATATAGGGTATTTCACACTGTTCCTTAAGGTCTCCTAATAGGGTATGTAACATTGGTTGGGCTGAAAATTGCTCGAATGCTATTTTATGGGTCCTTAACTATCCTGTGAATATGGCCCTATTTGTAACAAGAGTTTTTCTTCCAAATATGGTATGCTCATGAATATTTAGATGAGCTGCGCGCTGATTAGTTTGAGCGAACCACACACACATCCATTGCAGACTAGACAGCAGGTCTCATATTTCAGACACTGCAAAGTTATACATTGTCTGCTATTTCGTTATTAAATTCACTTCTGAGACTTTTTTATGCGAGAAATCAACTATATAAAGCTCAAATATGGGCTGTTTTACGAAAATTGATGGCTAATTGCAAATTTGGTAAGACATGTCGGACTTTAGGAGCTCCACACAGTCTGACGAGAAAGCAGCAACCTCCATACCCAGTGAAAGTCACCGTTTACTGGACTACCGGGGCTCGGGGCTCCGCGGAGCTGCCGGCATAACTAGAGTATATTTACAGTTTGAATTTCGTCACACCACTTATATAACATGTACCCCAAGATCTTATAAAGCTAACAATGATGTCCGAATTCAATTTAATGCATTTTTGTGAACATTAGGGATTCCGTTAGCTGCTACTGTCCCTTCATTCCTATGGGTAAAGATCGCGGCTAGCTGCAGGCCCTGGAGCTCCATCAGGGCCTCGGCATTTTGTAGTCCAGTAACCCAGAAATGGTGACTTTGCGCCGGTATGGAGCGCCGCGGGCTTCCCTTCGTGACAGAGATCCAGCTAGCTCACAGCGAGCCGGAGTCTATGAAGTAGGACACGCCGGGCGGCGAGGCAGCACCGGCCGCTGTCACGTAGCCTGCTGAGCTCCTGCTGAACTGCGACACACAGTCGGACAAAATTTGCAATTAGCCATCAATTTACGTAAAACGGCCCGTATTTGACCTCTACATAGTTGATTTCTCGCATAAAGAAATCTCAGAAGTGAATTTAGTAATTAAATAGCGTACCTCTGGAGATCTGCATGACCTAGCTAGATTCAGAAGACTAAGCTGACCTCAGGTCAGTGGTGGAGCCTATGCAAATGTTGGGGCGTGACAAAGACTAGGAGTTGAGATGCTTACGTCAGCTTCCAGCTTTGTTCAGATTCACCCATTTTCAGCGGCAGTTTCAAAATGTGAGATTTGCATAGTAAAGGGGTATCAATGGGATTTTCAGCTTCTATGTATGTCTTATTTACCCACCAAACTGTCGTTATTCAACTATGACAAGGTAAAATCGGTTTTGCTTTCTATCACCCCTTTAACTGAAAAGCACTTTGGCACATACAATGTTTTCGCCCGACAGCGACGATATTCTTTATTTATTTTTTCAATTTTTTTAATTCTGCACAATTTAGCTGAGGTTTTTGAAATATATACTTGTCGTTGCGCTGCTCTGTGTGTATGTCTGTTTGAAGCTTACCACTCAAAACTTTGAAACCCTCCATGGATACACAGACCTGTGGAAGCCTAGTCCCTGGAAGCAGTAGCTCGCTCTGTCACTGAATAATTTAATGTGGCTCATATACTCTAGAACCTTCATCTTCTCGACCCAAAGCCCTGGTGTTGTTTCTGGCTGATAGTTTCCAAACATAAGTCATGTACAGTATGTGGTAAAAGGCTAAACTAAACACTTATCCATGGTTTGTTGTTGGGAATAAGTAAAAGCCTTGCATAGTTAACGGAACTAGTGCAGCGCCCGTTGGAGCTTTCTCCTTGGGCATTACACCTCACAGGCCATACAGTAGCTGCGTCTAGGGCTGCACGATGTCAGGAAAATATGCAATATGCGATTATGTTGTTGAATATCGCGATAACGATATTACTTGCGGTAAAGGAACAGATATTAAAGTGTACTCAGTTCTGCATTTCTGCTGCTTTCAGTATTCTGCTAAAATACAACAAACTGCTTGTTGAATTTAAAACAAATGTATGGAAATAATTTCCAACATTCTTTTATTGAACGGTCACATTGAAAAGTGCAGTTTTCTCCTGATATTTTCTTTCAACTCACCATTCCGCCATATGTCGCAGCCTTTCGCAATGTGTTTTTGCGCCAGTTGATATTGCGATGACGATAAAAAAAGATATACTGTATTGTACAGCAGAGATGGGGACTTGAGTCTGAGACTCGGACTCGAGTCGCACTTAAGTTGCACAAATAGCTGACTTCAGACTTGACTCGGACTCGACCCAAAAGACTTCAGACTTGACTTGCGACTCGACCCAAAAGACTTCAGACTTGACTCGGACTCGAGCTTCGAGACTCGTCAACAACCTGTTTTCATACAATTCTTGCTTTTTAAATCTAAATGTATTAATGTATTTCTATTTTCTTTTATTGGCGCATATACGGGTAAACATATGACGAGCTGTATGTCCCCTGCCCTTTGCCATAATGTGCAACGTAACGCATGTGCCTATGTGCGCGCACATATCAAAAAATACATTGCAGATGGCGACAAGTCCTCCTGGAGTTGTGCCTTTTGTCATTAGTTTTGCTTTCAATGACTTGGTAAACAGTGGCAGTAAGCCAACAGCTACATGCAAGGTGTGTGGCACCAAGATAAATGATGCTGGATCAACAACGTCGGACTTAATAGGGGTCCCATCTCAATGCGCTACAGTTTGTACATACTGTGACACGTTAATATGTCCCAACACTGCACTGCCTTGGGTCCTTAGAAATACACCTGCCAAGGGTGAAGTCGATCGGATAAAAGGTTCTTGAGAAAATCAAAGGACAGATGGACAGGCAGAGCCTCCTTTCATTTTACAGACACACATATCTGCACAGATTTCTGATACGGCTACAATTAAGGGTAGGCCTTTGTGTCATTTCGTTTAACATGAAACCCCCCATTCAATCAGAACACCCTGTGAATCTCCAGCCAATGTAACAAGTGCTGGCTGTAATGCGAGCTGGAAATAATACCCACCTGCTCATTAGAGACAAGCACTTCTCATCACTTCTGAGTGAGATATGAAAATTACTCGGGTGGGAATTGCTAAGAACATAAATCAAAGTGACACAGGCTTTTAATGTTTCTCTGTTCTCAAATATGAATATAATATGTTAAGACACTGGGACTGTAATATAACTACAATATTGAAAAGGTCTAACTTAAGAATAAAAACAAAAGCAGGGAAAGAAATAATTCCTTTTACAGTCTGAACCCCAACGATATTCAGTTCAATTCTTTATTAAAATAGTTTTCTTTTCAGTATTTTTGTTTATTCTAAATCTTTTCAGACCTGAAGATTGTTATTACTTGCCATTTAATTTGATAACTGTTATTTGATTCTCCTTTAAGTGCACCGTTAACGGATCTGCTCACATACATTCCTCAAACCTATGCCACTTATGAATTCAAGACTATTGCTTTTCATGAAAGGTGGCAGATGGTTGCTATATTGATGCCTTTTGTCATGAAATGTTGCCCTAAATATTCATGCGGATTGTAGTGATGCGCACCCCGCACCCACCTGAGCCAACTTTATGCATTTTAGTGTCAGGACTGAGGTCAGAGATGGCAGAGCGCTCTCCAACGTGTGTGTGTGTGTGTGTGTGTGTGTGTGTGTGTGTGTGTGTGTGTGTGTGTGTGAGAGTGAAAAAGATGAAAGGTGCACTATTGCACACAATGTTTTTTAAAGGTCCAATATGTAATATATTTACTGTAATAAATCCAAAAATGACCCCAATATGTCATCAGATATTAAGGAAACATGCTAAGTTGAAATACTATCTTTTCTGACATCATTGCTAATGCCAGTATTTGACGGAATTTCTGTTTGTGTTTTGGCCTGTGTGTTGTTATCAACTGCCCAGTTTGACAGCCATGCAGGGTTGCCAGATATAACTGTAAAAACGTAAACCCAGCGCGCTACAGCTGTAACGTTAGTACAGCCATGAAAGCAGCACACAAACGAACGGGATCAACGGAGATAGATTCTACCTGACCTAAAAAAAAACGGCATGTTTCTAACTTCTAGTTGCGTGACCAGAAACGTAACAAACCCCGGGTAAATATTGGAGATGTATTTGAAAGATGGAGACAGCTTAGAACCCAAAAGGACGCCGAGTTGGCTAATTTACTCCTGAACAGGTAAGCATTAGCTTCAGGCTAATTTATCATAGCTACAAGGGACGGGCATTTTATGTAATTTAAACATTAGTGTACTCACATTGAATTATATAGCTAGAGTACCCGAGTTGGACACAGCCAGTAAAGTGATCCCGACTGGTCCTGCCTAACGACGCCATGCTAACCCTGCTAACTGCTAACGTTACCGGAGGACCAGGCCAGCAATCCATGGCTGTTTACAACATGTACAATGGTAAGTTATTTTAAGCCAAGAGAGGGAGGCTGTGAAACGGGAGGAGAGGACTGTGAGTTTGCAGTGTGTTTAGCAATTGATCCTGTAATTCTAAGCCAATAAAGTGTGTTCAGTCGGGTGGAATAGGACGGCAAGGTAGTGCTATTTTTAGTGGTTCCTATCATAATTCTAAGCCGAGGAAGTGGGCCTGTCTGGCGTGTGGAGAGGACGGCGAGGTTGTTGGGTTTTTAACGGTTCCTACTGTAATTCTAAGCCGAAAAAGTGTGTCTGTCAGTTGGGTACAGAGCTCCGCGTGAGCACGGCTTTTATGACAATATAGCCAGCATCTAACGTTAGCTACTCCGCTGTCTAACATTGTTGAATGCTGCGGTCTCAGCCTTGGCAACCAACGTGAACTTCGAGTCTGGGGAGGAGGGGGCGGGTGAGACGACTCTCTCCAGTGTTTTGAATTTGTACAGCAGTAACTATTTTAAACACTAGCTGTCAGTATTACATATTGGACCTTTAAGTTATAAATAACTTACCCAGGAAATGGCTTTGTAATTTTTAGCCCCAGCCGCCCGAATCCGTGATATTTCGTAGTAAATAACCCATTCAACCCGCGGGTTGTGGGTCGACCGTGCATCACTGGTGGAGTGGTTTGAGACGTCTCAGGTCCTGGTGATTCTTCATAGTAGTAGAAATGATTGGAAGATGAATGTTGTTTAATGGAGAATACACAGGGCACTTTTGTCCTCATTGTCCTCTTCACTCATTGATTTGATAACATTAACATTAAAAATTTAACAGGAATTGCAATAGCATTAAAGCATAAAGAGATCCTCAAGTTTAAATAAACGAGTGGCTATAAAAGGTGCAGTAAGCGATGCAGCGCATAGATTGTTGATATTTGAACTCAACTGCCAAACAAATACACCCCCCCCCCTTCAGAAGCTCCGCCACCCAGATTCACAGACAGATTACTACTGGCCGGCCGGCACATTCACATGCTGCCTCCCCCTTCCCCCCCTACCATCACCTGTCAGCGCCTGTTGCTAAATGGCTGAGATAGTGTTGTTTGGCTCGTGCACTCCTTTCTGTTTTGGTTTTTTCAGCGCACACGGAAAATAGAGAGATAGGTGACCGTGAGGAGATCTTCGCTGAATTTGACAAAAAGTGTAATGGATTAACATCACTTACTATATCTTTAAAGATGGCTCTAAATTATTCATCAAATCAATTTTTGTACTTTTTAATATCTTCAAATATGTGATCTAGGGCCGACCACTTCCTCTGGGTGAAGTTACGAAATGTACCCATCTTTTTTCTCATGCTAGTATAGCAAGATAAAAGTATCAAACCACCTGTTAAAAGGCACCAGAATACAGAAAATGGCATTCATCACTGGGGGAGGATCCCAGACCCCCCCCCATGTCCCGACCACATGTGCAATGCTTCCTAAGCCCTTCGGGGTGAGCCCTGGAACTGAGGTTGACTATCAATAAGGTAGACTGGAATCAGAAGGCTGCTCACATATACATAGCCAATGAATGGCACTTTTATTAGGCATCCCCTAACATGTCCTGTCTCCGCCTCAGTGTGACGCTGACAATGAGAGAAGGTGCTCAGCCTGAATTTGCTGCATCAGCCTGTCCTCAAACACGCTTGCTTGCCAAAGTCACTCAACACAGAGCTGGGTGATCACCCCCCATTTCCCACATTCCCTAAAGGTTCTATTGGCACAGGAAGCAATTCAAATCACA
Source organism: Sander lucioperca (assembly GCF_008315115.2). NCBI lineage: Eukaryota > Metazoa > Chordata > Actinopteri > Perciformes > Percidae > Sander > Sander lucioperca. Next base: position 1,831,765 of record NC_050185.1, read on the forward strand.
CCCTTCTTGAAAACAATTCTACTGTGACTACTACTGCTGTGAGAGGCCTGCCATGCCACTCGGCTCTCGATTCAATCCTCAACGATCCAATATTACCAATACAAAGTGACTATATATATATATATATAGTCATCTTTGAGATGCGCCTTTATTTTGAAATTCCCACTTCATATTTCTTCAAAGAGTAGTTTGTGTCTAATTTAAATGTCTGGAAGAGCTTAGTAATGAAGTTGTCAAAACATATTTTAGTTGACGTTTGTACATATACTGTATATAAATGTAACTGATTGTCTTTAATGGGCTTACATAGTGTCTGGTATTGATCACAGGCCCCTGAATTGAATTGAATCAAAATTGGTGACAGACTTTGCGATATCAGTAAACATTGTATCTTTGTCCAAAGAATCAATATAATATAATTTTGTGATAAAACGTGTAGTTTACACCTCTACACTCTGGCTTACAAGGCTAAGACAGGGACTGTGCCAAGGGTCAGCTCACATTACCCCAGCCACCCCAGGTGCTAACCTGTCCACCTGGGAGAAGGGCCACAGAGAGCCAAATTATAAAGGCCATGCCACTGACAGAGCAGAGGAGCCAGTGACACTGAGGGAAAGCAGTGGCCCTCAGTTCTTATGTTCAGACCTGTCCTAAAGCAGCAGCAGAACAGCAGTGACACAGCCTTGTGTACTGCTCCTCATTGGGAGTGGGCGGCTAGCTATAAGACAGCCTTGCTGTCATTCAGTTTGATGGTAGGCATTGTTCCCTTTAAGGACAATGGTTATAAAAAAAAACAAGATTTACCACCTGTTACTCTACCAGGCTTCAGTTCTGTGTCTGATCAGTGCCACGATGGATGCAAGCTGGATTGCTGTAACCCAAAGCTGAATGGAGAGATTTTTGCCCAGGTCCTATACTACTCTACAGGATTCTGGCAGTGGCTGTCTCAATACAGAGGAATAAAAGTCATGGCTGGTGCAGGCTGACTGTGGTTAGCAAGCAGAGAAAGGTCAGTCCTACATTTGTCACTACACTGTCACCCAGCAGACAAGGATAAGGCAGGAGAGGTGGTATGACCACAAACACTTACAATCCCATACAGTCAAAGTGGCTCAACATGGTGGCTGAGCACATGCAAGCAAACGTTTAGTGCTAAGACAATTGTGTCCTCACCCCATGTGCAGTTACAGGTCAAACACCTCCAGCATTCCAATACACAAAACTGACCATGATCAGGGGTTGAAAACCAGCAAGGGTTGTTGTCCTTGTCGTTGCACTTGTGACTCTTTGGGCCGGGGCACCTGCACAGTGAGGGGTGGACCTGCGGGGGGGCACAGTGTGAAGCACCCATGTGTTTTGCCCTACGAGTTTTCATTAGTATTCAGTCTCCTTGAAGACTGAAGTATAAAAGTTGAGTTTAGTCACATTTCTCGGAGGAAAATCTCTTTAATTTCACTAAAGTGAAATAGTTCACCAAATCATTTCAATCCCATCAATCTCGCCAGTCACTAGTGATGAACTATTTTCTTTATTTTCTGAGCCCACTAGATAACACTCTTGGTTTAAAGAAAAACGCTTAAATGCCAATTCAGTGTGCTTTCAACCCTTTGTTGAACAGAGAGCGCCATCTAGTGGGCTCAGAAAATAAAAGCTACAGACAATACAGAGCTCAGCTGCCACACCTTTAACCAAGGGGGTAAGCGAGCATCCGGAAAGCGTACAGGAGATTATAGGCTAACAAGCCATCACCTTCCACTAGCATTCCATTGACTGCCATTCATTTTGACGTCACTTTGACAGAGAATAACTTTACATCTGAAGCGTTTAAAGACTCTATTTGTCCATTGTTTATTTCTAAAGAAACACGACAATGTATAAAAGGCTCCATTACCTTGTACCTCACGTTATGGCTCCGTAGCAGACGTTTTTATAAAAATAGGCTAACGATTGTGTCATAACCACACGACTTTAACACTAACACTCTGCTTATACAGTACAAACAAAATGGTCCAAAAACAGATGCCACAGCAGGACATTTGTAACCTTTACGTTCTTCTAATAAGGAATGTAACAATTCTCCTGGAGAGAAAAGGGGGAGGACAATGTCCCAAATGATAAAAACAGTCAAAAAGAACGATACAAACAACACAGTCCTAAAACCGTATACTGATATACATAGTCAATATAGTGTGCAGTAACTTCTAAATAATTTGGATTACTCACTGACATCCAGTAATCACCGGTTAATGACACAGCGTTTGCACTTTGCAGCAGTTCGAGTTGGGCTGCTTTCTCCGTGTCATACAGGTTGTGTATGCGTGAAACTACTGTCCCCCTGACAACTTTTTAAAAGTAAACTTTCCATTCAGAATCTTATTGGCATCCATTTCGGCGTCTCGCGCTCGCCATCCACTCAAAACGTAACGTTAGCCTACTACTCTTTGGCCGGCTCGCAGCTCGCAAGCCCAAACAAGTGTGTGCGCATGGTGTGCGGCGTGCCTGTTGTTTTGTTTCCAGTCTAACTAGATCCTGTGTGGTGTTGTAGTTTTTCTAACGTTACTAGATGTTGCAACAACATGTGAAAAAAACTACAAAGTTTGCTAGGCCAAAAAGAACGTTAATCGCGCGGTAAAAACATTGATGCCGTTAAAATGGGTTTGCGTTAACGCTGTTAATAACGCATTTAACTGACAGCACTAGTATTTTCATATTATAGATTGCTCATTTTATCAGCATAACTATTTGATTTACTTTGATATTATTTGAAACAGTTTGATATTCGTACGGTTATAGGCTAGATATTACATAACAATACTAATACTGCTGAGACTTTCCTAATCATTATTATGTGAACAACACTCCGATATTTATTACAACAGCCACAATGACACAAATACCGGAAACATTCCAGCCAATTAGAATCAATTATTCACACAGACTCATGGATGGTCAGGATATGAATGAAATTAAATTACCAGTACCTGAACATCACGCTCCATGTACATGTGTGCATATGTTGGCTTAACATTGGTGTCAACTTCTTGTTCCTCTACCTTGTAATCCAGGCATTTTTATTTTTCCTGGTGGTCTCCATTTCTGAAATAAAAACTAAAGCTGTGTTGAATGATTCTAATTATTCTGCCGCTCACATCTGCTTGCGTTCCTGTTGGCAGTGGCTTTCTTTATGTGAGAATGATTCTGATTTGTGTTGCCCTTGACTGCCTTAATAATACAGCCCTCTAGAAATGAAAAAGCAACCCAGGAATTTTGCCAGCGACAGGAAATCACTCAGATGCAACAATCTTTCATTAAAACATATTGCCAGGACACACTATTGTTGTATTTTCCATGGCCTAAAAACATGTATCCCTTGACGACCCTCTGTAAATTGGCTCTCAGCACCACTATAGCACTCCTGATCTGAGATAGAAAAGTTAACTGTGCCAGGCTGGAAGGAAAGCTGTGCATTCATGTTTCAATCTCTTAACTCTTTTGACGACTTTTATGCTTGTGATTTAAAGTCATTTTTTAATATAACATATATTAGAGCCCTTTTGTGTGGCAAAAAGCAGGTTCCTGTAATTTATTTGAAAAGAGTTGTTTCAGACAATATTGCAGAGCCTACCAAGTTTGGCCGTACTCTTCCCATTATTTTGATTAAATCAGAGGTCAACACCACCGCAGCCCTCCTCTCCAGGGCTTCCTGCTCCTGAGCCAGCTCCCTGAGTCAAGCTACCCCCAGGTTTCCACAAGGTAAAGTTAAGACTTTTTAAGACCCTTGTAATAGGGATAGAGCGATTATGGGCCCTGGCCAATTATCAGGCCGTATTTTGGCAGTTTGCAGATTACCTGTATCAGCGTTTTATTTGCCTGATAACTGATAAAGTTAATGGATTAAGAAGTGTTCTACTTTGGCTTGACTACAGCTCTGTGTCTGTCCCTCTGCTTCAGTTTGACTCCCCACTGAGTCTGACTTAATGTCCCCCCCACAACACTATCTGACTCTCTCTTACTGGGTGTTATGTTGAAAGTTTATCATTTATTAAATCATTGCTTAAAGCATCTAAACAAAGTTTTGTGTTGGAGTTTGTAACGTTCCAAAATCTTAATTTTTTAAGATTTTCATTTTCACAGGGTATGCATATTGGCTCAAAAATATATCGGCTATCGGTTTCATTAACTACAAATAATCGGTATCAGCCCTGAAAAACCAGTATCGGTCGATTCCTAGTTTGTAATACCATTTAGAATGAAAGTTAATATGGCTATGAAAATAACTGTTTACCAAGTACTTGACCTTAATACAACATTTTCAAATCACTTTTTAACAAATACATCTAGATGTGCACACATCACTCCCATTCTCTACACTTTACATTGGCTCCCTGTGCGTCGATTTTAAGATTTTATTGTTTGTTTTCAAGGCCTTAAATGGCCTGGCCCAGTATATATATAGTATTTGTCAGAGATTTTAACCCTGCGTGAGCACAACCGGTCCTTGCGGTCTTCAAACCAGCTGGTTTTAGAAGTCCCAAGGTCTAGATATAAACGGTGGGGGGATCAGGCTTTCACAGTTGCTGCCCCCAGACTCTGGAACAAGTTACCCCGTGATATTCACACTTTTACATTTATTTAGAATGGCTTTTAGTACGTAGTAGTGGTGTGACAATTTCCCTCTCCTCCTCCTGTTTCTATGTAACCTTTTCTGATTTGACTGTTTTCTATGTTTCACATTTTTATTGTATGATATGTTGTTTAATTCTTGGTTTCTGATGTGAAGCACTTTAGATACCTGCTGGTTGCTGTAAAGTGCTATATAAATAAATGTTGATTGATTGATTGATTTTATTGTAGTACTCAATACATACATGCTTTGTGACGAAACTATGGAGGAGTTATTTAATCTGATGAAAGGACAATACAAATGTTAGACCTTTGTGAACCAAATGTTAGACTTTCTAAAGAAATGTAAGACTTTCAAGGCCTTATTTAACGATTATTATATTTAAGACATTTTTAAGACTTTTAAGACCCCGCAGGGACCCTGTGAGTGCCAGCCTCAGCAGCCCAGCTGCCCTTCCAAGCTTCTGCATCACTGCCACTTGGGTGATGAGGGACTTAGAGAAGCTCCTCGCAGCATCAGCCCCAGGTTGCTCCAGGCATGTACCAGGTGGCTGTCAAATGTGTGGACAATGCTATCATATAGTAGCTCCACAGTCCTCATCCCCACCCACAGAAGCATGGGAATGATGTCCTTTCATTTCTCTAGTGCTTGCAACCCCATCCAGCCCCTCCTGTTTGGGGAGCAGCTCAAAGCGATGCAGGTGGATAGCATGCTTTCCTGGATTATGGAGGGACTATCTCACTGACAGGCAACAGATCATCTTCCTCCAGGGCAGTGTATTGGATACACTGCAGAGCAGCACTGGGATGGCTAACTGTATTGTCAGCTTTCGAGTTCAGTCTTTACACCTCTCCTTTTAAGATTCAAGTCAGGGTCACGGCAGCTCCACAAGTGATTTGATGACTCCTCTACTGTGGAGTGCATTGGTTAGAGCAAATAAAAAGGAGAACACCTGCCAAATAAGCCCTGTCAGCTGCTACAGGTGCAATCCTGTCAGGCTGTTCTCATGAACAATTCGGACATATAGCTACGAAGAATAATGCACTGTAATTCTACGTATTTATTGCTGTATTACATTACATTACATTACATGTCATTTAGCTGACGCTTTTATCCAAAGCGACTTACAATTAAGTGCTTTCAACTGTGAAGGTTCAAACTCCAGACAACAAGTAGTAAGTGCAAATACAGTAGCTTTAAATAGGCAAAGCTACAAAGAGACAAATGAAAGTGCAGGTTCAAAAGTGCAAGTTCAAAGTTTTTTTTTTTATCCGAGGTGTAGTCGGAAGAGATGCGTTTTTAGCCTTCGGCGGAAGATGTGTAGGCTTTCGGCCATCCTGATATCGATGGGGAGCTCTCTTTGGGAGCCAGGACAGTGAACAGTCGGGATTTCGTTGAGTGATTAGTTCTCCCTCGCTGTGAGGGAGCAGCCAGCAGTTTGGCTGATGCAGAACGAAGTGGGCGGGTTGGGGTATATGGTTTGACCATGTTCTGGATGTAAGCGGGTGCTGATCCGTTCGTGGCCCTGTACGTAGTACGTACAGTAAGTACTAGTGTCTTGAAGCGGATGCGGGCCGCAATTGGTAACCAGTGAAGAGAGCGGAGGAGAGGTGTAGTGTGAGAGAACTTGGGGAGGTTGACCACCACATCGTCTGCTGCTGTATAAGGGTGCTCTGGTACGCGCATAGGGAGGTGTCGAGGTGTGTCGTAAAACCTTATTTTACGAGCGGTGGAGCTGAGTTTGTGTCCCGGGGAAAACACAAGACTTTTACCCAGGAAACGGGGTGTTCCTGTCCCAGGAGTACTAACTAAGGGCAGTGGTGGAATGTAACTAAGTACATTTAGTCAAGTACAGTCACTGTAGTCTTTTCTAATCATGCCACTTTCTACTTCTACTCCGCTACATTTCAGAGAGAAATATTCTACTTTTTACTCCACTACATTCATCTGACAGCTTTAGTTACTAGTTACTTTACACATTAAGATTACTGCACACAAAACACATGTAGTTTATAAAATCTGATGTTTTATTCTAAAGTAAACTAGCCAACAATATAACAGCTACAAGTCCAGCTGAGATGATTAGACCATTAAACACACAACTGTTTGGATCCTTTACACTTTCTACAATGGGAGGGTTTTTCTGCACTTTTAATACTTTAATTACATTTACCTGATGATACTTACAGACTTTTCCTTAAGTAACATTTTCAATGCAGGACTTTTACTTGTAACAGAGTATTTCTACAGTGTGGTATTAGTAATTTAACTTAGGTAAAGGATCTGAATACGACAGGTGTTTTAACCCAAACCACAATCTTTTTTCTAATCTTAAATTGACGTTTTGCTGCCTAAATTTTATGATGGTCACATTTTGTCGGCTAAACTCAACTGTAACGGCCACTAAAACGACTGTAACCTCGCAGTCACCTTTTCTCAGCTAAATCTAACCTGCTAAACCTAACTGTCATGTGACCCGTTCACAAGAATGTGTTGGTCATTTGCAGCTCAACAGCAAAGGAGCAGGAGCCTGTCAGCCGTCATTGGAGAGTGAGAGGGTTGCTTTTTTAGTGGATCCAACAGACTACTACTTCACCAGTTCTACTAATCACTGGAGGCCAGCTTAACAAAGTGGTGAGAAAGACGGGTTGGGTTTTCTGAGACTGCACAGAGCAAAGGAGAGAAGATGAGGACAAATCTAATCCCCCCCCCCTCACCCACCCACCAGTGAGCTGGAGCAGCTATGGCACATGATCACCTTTCACCTCATCAACCCAGGGTGCAACTGCGAGCTGTTTAGCTGCTCGTCTGTGTCAGCAGTCATTAAACTGTACAATTATTCTTGTCTAAATAGCTGATATCTCAGCTGGCTCGGAGCCAGCTGAACTGTATGACCTGCACTGACGGCGTGAGACGCTCAACGTACAGCCTGTTAATAGGCGCCATCATGTGACTACATTAACAACTAGTCACATTCATATCTGTATAAACTTGCATTTTGGCTGTTTTTATAGCAAATCATTTGTAAATCATACTTAAATTAGCAATCAAGACATGTGTAACTGTTGAGCATATGTTGCAAATCATGGCTTCACGTTTATTCAACCTTACACTTGTGCATACATTTTGATTCGTTGCGTTGTTTTCATTTCCTCTTGCTGTCTGTGATGCTGATTTTCTATTTCATGTATATCTTTTTTTCCATTTCTATTTATTCTTTATTGATTCTCATTACCCTCATCACCTGGGATTGACTCCAGTGTGCATGTGTGTGTGTGTGTGTGTGTGTGTGTGTGTGTGTGTGTGTGTGTTTGTCACGTGTTTTCACAGGGATTCTGAAGTCGCAGCACCACACCTGCTCTATTCTATACAAAGAACTACAGGAAACATGCAGCTTATAGACACAAATAAATGGGAATATAACCATGAGGAAAGAGAAGATAACAAAACACCATTACATGTGATAGAGACACACAGTAAACCCTGTGCAGGGATATCATGATAGAACTGGAGATTGAAATACATACTGTATACGATTAAGTGTGATAAGGCCAATGTAAAATCACGACCAGTCCTCATAGGAATAGAATTACAGAAGGTCTGTCCTTGATTAAATGAAATCTTAGTCCACTAACACTCATAGGATTTTTATCGACTAATCGATTAGTTGATTGAATCGACGGATCTGTAAAACTGAGTTTCTCCAAACACGAATGATACAAAAGCATCACCTTGGATCTGGTGTTTGCCACGAGATGGGCTCATAAGTTTCTTGGAAATAAATCATTCTGCATGAAAAAACTAAAATGACTAATGGACAAAAGAAATCTGAGTGACTAAAACCAAAAAGGGCCGAGGGGGCAGCCCTAGATTATAGATAATAGATTATATAGTGATTTGTAATGAAGGGTTAACTGATAAAAAAAAAAAAAAATAAAAACTGCCAGAAATAGACTCCATCTATCCAGTCCCCCAACATATTCCATGAGGTGTATGGAAAAGAAAAACAACCCTGAAAAAAAAAAATTTAAATAAAGTCATAATTGCATTTGTATCACATACTCAAATCAATACGTGCACAACCCCTCCCAAGGCTGGATGGGAGTATCTCAACGGTGTGCATCCTCAACCAGACATTAAGCAACCGGATCAATAACAGTCAAGGGCAATGAGCACGGAGGCTAAACACAGAGTCCTGCACCATACAACTTGCACATCATACGCGCGTAATGCCCGTAGTTACATCAGTAGTTATGATTCATATGAAAAACATTATACATAGGTTATGATGACCTTTAGTAACTCCTGGACCATTGCACTTGGTTAACTGTTTGGAACACGCACGCTGTAAAGCCGAAGTCAGTCTCCATTGCGCACCGGAGGAGATGCTGTTAGTGATGTGATGATGCTAGAGACTTACTTTAAGACGGCGCTGTCCCCCTGTCTCACGGTGATGTTGTCCTTTAATACAGAATCCCCGCTTCTGGCTGGAACTCCTGCAGGTACAAGGAATAACAGTTTAAGTCCGAGGACGACAAGGCATTTCCCAGGCACTGCCAAATAGCCACAAATTCCCATGATGTTCTGTCACTGCGCAACTTCCAGGAAAACTTGAAACCGTCGGATATTCCGTGTGCGTCTTGAGCTTGCCGATCGCCGATTCCTCTCCACAAAACGAGACGCAGTGTCGCCAAATGCAACTGCGCACGAGCTGCTTTTTGCTCCAAGTAAACAGGCTTGTTATGAAATACTGTCCGTGTCTGGGGAAAAAAACGCAGCAAAAAAAGTGTCTCTCCGCCTGCGAGCCGCTCTAGGAAACTGACTTCGGAGGAGAGAAAAGCACCGTGTTTGTCGGAGAAATGCGCTCCGTCTCCTCCGCTTCAAACTGCGAGCGCCGTGAAATGGATGCTCTGGGAGAGATGCATCAGCCGAGTCTGCTATGTTTTTTTTCTCTCTCTCTCTCTCTCTCTCTCTCCCTCTCTCTCTCCGTCTTGACACTGTGTAAAGCTGCAGTGTGCAGGCTACACTCAAAGCAAAAGGCTTCAGTGTCTTTTTCTAAGTAGGTTAGCTCCTGAAAGTCCTCTCTCTCTCTCTCTCTCTCTCTCTCACTCTCTCTCTCTCTCTCTCTCTCTCTCTCTCTCTCTCTCTCTCTCTCTCTCTCTCTCTCTCTCTCTCTCTCTCTCTCTCTCTCTCTGTCTCTCTCTCTCTCTCTCTCTCTCTCTCTCTCTCTCTCTCTCTCTCTCTCTCTCTCTCTCTCTTTGTCTCTTTCTCTGTCTCTCTCTCTCTGTCTCTCTCTCTCTCTCTCTCTCTCTCTCTCACTCTCTCTCTCTCTCTCTCTCTCTCTCTCTCTCTCTTTGTCCCTCTTTGTCTCTTTCTCTGTCTCTCTCCCTCTCTCTCTCTCTTTCTCTCTTTGTCCCTCTTTGTCTCTTTCTCTGTCTCTCTCCCTCTCTCTCTCTCTTTCTCCCTCTCTAATTCTTTCTGTCTCTCGCCCTCTCTCTCTCTCTCCCTCTTTCTCTCTTTCTCTGTCTTTTTCTCTCCCCCCCGTCTCTACCTCTCTCTCTCCCCCTCTCTCCCCCCCTCCCTTTTAATCGCCAGGTAGCATCCCTTGCATGTACCCCACCACGAGGACCATATGGTGTGCAGCCTGCAGTGTTCTGGTAAGAGTCTGAGTATTGCTCCCCAACCTCCAGTTAGCCCTTAAGGGGCTTTACAGGAGACCCTCCTGTTTAGCAACATGATAAATATTATTTCATGTGATCCATTTGATATGATAGCGAGCACCCATGCATGTGAGAGGATCATAGCTGTTTAATTTAGTGGTGTAAACCAGCACAGTATACATGGAGATGTGTCAACAACATCCACTCTCATAGTAATTGGGATCACTTATAGCACTGAGGCTCTGAGTAGGTGACCAGCGGGAGCACCCAGAGGCCTGCAGGTTACACAACAAAATGAAGACTTCACAATAATTGAATTCACTTGAAACAATTCCAAACAGATAATGAATCAGGGAGACTATTCTGATAGTCTAAATCGGCGACGTTCCACTTCCGGGATTGCTCCGGTGCCACCGGCCGGATGTCCCTCACCTTCCTCTGTCTCTGTGTTGGCGTTCTAAACTCCGGTGGATTTCTGAGGACTATGGTTAACTGCTCCTCAGATCTCTGCAGGGTAAATCCAGACAGCTTAGCTTAGTATGAATGGTTTAAAGAAATGCCAATAAACCAGAGCACGTTTTTCTGCCATCCCAGAATGCTGTGTGGACTAGCCAGACCCTCCTCCGCAGCGCTGTGGAGGAAGGTCTGGCAATGTGAGACTGGTGTTCTGATACTCACCACTCTTATCTCAGTCAGCACTTATAACAACAACACATCTACAAATGGGTGTTTATTTGGCGTCCATGACATGAAACAGGTCAAGGACAGCTTATGCATGGTGAATCGGGTTATACACAGCAACATTCTGAATTCTCAATTTCAGTGTACATGTACATTCATGACCATTAGGAGTTGATCTTTTAAACCTTTTCAGGAGTTAAAACAGAACTCTGGCTGGGAATTAAAGCACTAATCCCATATAGAGTAAATACGACTCTCACTTAGAGTTATTTTAATACTTACAGGCGTGTTTCCTTTTACAGAAAAGAGGTTTTTCAGTGAAAGTGACTGCAAAAATAGATCATATTGATTACTGCAAATGTCTTGCTTTTATGTAACATCTATACAGTTTCCATGCTGCATGGATAGGTTACACTTTCAAGTGCTGTCTTAGCAGGGTAAACATGTAAACACACACAACAGCAGACAGTACATTTACATTTCAAACAAGCTGCTAAGGACAGCTAAACATTTGTTAAATTGTGTGGTCGATACAACATCCCTATCAGTGAAACGTAACTACTTTTTTCGGGTAAAAAGTAGCGTAACGCGCTACTACTGAAAATTTGGTAACGAAACGTAGTTCCTTTTTCAATTCGGCGCAACGTTACTTTTCCCAGGGACAGATTTGACAGCGACACTGCCTTCTCAGCTGCGCGCTCACAAGCTCCACGCGGGACGTGACAGAGGCTGGTAGCAGAGCAATCATGGCAAGCGAGAAGCAGCCAAAGCTAACTTTTGAGAGCGTTTTAAGCTTCGTGGCTTTTTGCTGGACGGCGCTCTGAGCCAGGCAGACACAAAGCTGACAACCTCACAGATGGATGCGGTGGAGACAGCCTCATACATACACGCAGCAGACCGCTGTGGACTTGTGTCGGTTGTACGGACACGCAAGGATTTCCAGAAAAAAGGCTGCATGTGTCTACGACAATGCACGGACCATCGTGGCTGCGCGACCGGTACAAGTCAATACAGACATTACATACACTAACACCGTGTAACGCCGATGACCTGCTGATGTGCATTCAACCCGCGCTGGACTCATTCATAATGAATCAGCCGTCACTCTCAGGAGAGAATCCAGCCTGCAGGGTAGTTCAGACACTTCACTGATAAACCAGAGATTGGCTTTATGGTCAAAGATAGTTTTTCGTAAAATTAACTTCAGTCTCTGCCAGAGACGCCTGCTTTTAAAAGTAACGTAAAAGTAACGAGTAAAGTAAAAAGTTACTTTCCATAGGGGGTAACTAAGTCAAGTAACGGATTACTTCTTTAAGAAGTAACGAGTAAAGGCTGTTTTACGGTTCTGCGCAGGCTCCACGCAGAGCTTTCTCCATAGCCTACGTAAGTGGCCTGATGCTTATATTTGTGTGCTGGTGTATGCATCGAGCCGGTGTGTGTGTGTGTGTGTGTGTGTGGGGGGGGGGGAGTGTGTGATAGAGCAAGGGATCAGTGAGAGAGTGACGGCGATTAGCTCCGGAGCGAGTGCCGACTCGAGTCATAGTGAGAGAAACAAAGAGTCTCCCCTGTTCTTTCTGACCACGGTGGGAAATCTGGAGCAAGAAAAGTTAACCCTCTCCTTGATTTCATGTTGATTATGGAGAAGGAGAACCAGGAAATGAGTCGGGGGAAATGGAATGCTACCAAACCACGGCCGAGCGACGTGCGTGGCCGCGACGTGTAGTTACATTTTTCGAGAGGTGACGTCAGGCTATGGCGTAGGGCCTGGCGTAGACGCAGAGGGGTCTGCGGGGGTACGCCGTTGATTCTACACAGAAGCATAAAAAGGCCTTAACGAGTAAACACTACTTTTTAAAAGTAACTTCCCCAACACTGATCCCTATATATTTCATTATCTCTTCAGAGAAAAAGGCATTAAGTACAAACATTGTAACAGCCTTGTTCACTGTATAGACATCCGGTGAGATAACAAAAAGAACTTCTCTGCAATGGATTGTTATCATGTGGTAGACTGTTAACTGTTCACTTTAAACCTGTAGGCTTCCTACTGTAAAGTACAAGTTCGAAAAAGTAGCAATCCCATACAGCCAATGATGTTGACAACTCTCAACACAACATGAAAATGTGAATCACACCCATTTGCCAATGTCCTAATGTCTCCCTTTCTACAAACAAGATCGTCCTAGGGATGTTTGCACTTACTTGGAAAGCACTTAAATGAAGCTCAGCGTAACTTCTTTCAGGAAGACTTCTAAATGTTTCTCCTCTCTTTCCTAAACTAATCAGCTGATTCAGGGTTCGTTGACTCTTTAGTTACAGTTTTTCTCAGTCGCTTTGGTACATTTCTCAGATCAGAATTGAAATTCTCAAAACTACCTGTTCAATCTTCACATCATTGTGTCAATTGTGCACATCAAGAAAGCAGTTTCTCGTATCTTTGAACAAGCTGCAAATGCTTTGGTACATCCATGCAAATGATTATGTACAATTCTCTGCTGTTTCCTACATTATCAATTGCTTATGTCATGTTGATCAACATGTATTATAATGGGTCTGTGTTGAATAGTCTCACCCCCACAACATTTAGCCATTAGTTCATAGCATAAGTCTTTACATGCAAAATAGTTGAACACGTTGTCATAATATGTCAAGCATATTTCTATACATTTCCATTAGACTTTTTTTCTAAATCTGTCCTGAATTGGTAAATTGCTCCCAGGTGAATCTTGACTTTCTTTAACAAAGGTGCATCTCACGAACCATCAACTGGCAAGTATATATATAGCCAGAGCACAACACAATGTTACAATGAACATCAGGAGGTGTAGGAAGACTGCACTGTAATTCCTACAGCACTGCATGTACAGTTTTCCCTAAGGAGATGTCCTCTGTTCACATTTCTTTCTTTTTGTTTCTTTGTGCTATGCAGTGCTGTCTTTTCCTTTCTGTATCGCAATGACATGGTCTGTCAACAAATTACAGTACAAACAGTAAAAGCGTAAATGTGAATCTTGTCCAGCAATCAAACTCCCACATACACTAAGGTGTAACCTACAATGTACAATAATTGTCATCAAAACTTTAGCCATAGTTTACATCAGAACATCCCTCCAGAGTACAGTTATATTGACAACATGACTAAGCAATTTGACTGTCTTTTCCATACACAATGACACAAAGACTTGTCATTCTGACGGCACTGACATGTTCATTGACACAGATATTTACTTTTGAGAGATGAACTAAGGATTTTGAGCAAGAGACTGGCTTTTGCAGGTAATCCATAGTGTTTTGTTATTTGTACGAATTGTTTTGAGAAATGCACTTACAAATATAACACCGCCAAAGAGTACCTTTACCTCTAAACACAAGCTGTAGTCTCAGTTAGAAAATAAACTCCAAAAACGTAACCCTTTAACACTTTTAGTCTAGTTTCAGATTATGTGCTGTGTGGGGAAAACATCAGCCCTCTTTAGAATTTTACTTATTGAATGACACAGACCTTGGGAAAATATCATCTTGCTTTGGGTCTCTATGTAATAAAACTACAAATTTTAAATATCAGTGGAGGTCTTCTCAGGTATCCTTAACATCAGCCAGTGTGCAGCCAGTGCTAGGTTTCCAACCAAACAAAGCATGTGACTGCCCCAGGGCCCTGATAGCTTGTATGTTTTTGGAATATCAGGTTTTATTCCATCACAGAAAAAACTATAGATATTGCAAATTTTCGGGGAGGAACGGGGAGTTAGTAGCTCTTTTTTGCCACGGCTCCCCCAGCCATGTGGGTACAACTCTGTGCTGTCACCCTCACATCACCATCCCAAATCACGTAACCACCCTGTATGTGATAAACAGCCAATCGTAGCCCATAGTACCCAGTGAGTCATAAGCAAAGATTCAGCCTATAGATCAGTGTGTCCATCAGCTGTATGTTCCCTGTTAGAATTCACAAAGAGAAGTGACATGCTGTAGATTGAAATGAAATTCATTCACTTAGAAAAAAAACACACATTTGTTTTCAAGTCACGGACCCTCAAAATGACATGAAGTATGTTGAACAAATGTTGGGACAGCCAAATGAAGCGTCATAAAGCTTTGTGAACCATTTCCTTTATTTTCTGAGCCCACTAGATGGCGCTCTTGGTTTAAAGGGAAATAAAGGCTCGAGGAATGACAATGCAGTGTGCTTTTCAACCCTTTGTTGAACAGAGAGCGCCATCTAGTGGGCTAAAAGAAATTAAGAAAATGGTTCACAAAGCTTTATGAGGCTTTATGTGCCATTGACTGAGATTCCTGCGTGTCTGAAGACACGCAGGAATCTCAGTCAATGGCACATAAAGCTTTTGTAAGGTGTCACTTTATACAAACTTAATAGATGGTTGATAGGTAATTTACTTTATTTTCAGTTCATGTGTTTGTTTGGTGGTTAGGGTGAGGAGGAAAGTGACCTTTGCGATAAGGGGGGTCTGAACTCCACCAAACCAGATTGGCTTTGTTTACTGATGTGCTGCTGCGCTGCTTCTCCCAGTCTATATCTATATGCATGGAGGGGATGCTGGCCACTGGGGAAGTGAGTGGCACTTTTTAGTGCATCTAATAGCAGCACTCACAATTACTGAGACAGCTTTTGAGTCTCATGAGAAGACCAAACAAGATCATTTCTTTACCTTAACATCAATTTGGCACAGCGTTGAGATATTGGATGGGGGGCAACAAATGACAATGCACTGAAGGCTTTGGATGTGTATCACTGGGAAAGATACAGGTGGCATATGGCATTGTTCTTGTCTGGTATCAAATGTTTGTGCAGGATGAAAGCATTTGTGGTATTTGCAGGCTAGAGTCTGCGTTCTGTTGTGTGTTCATCAATCCTGTCTCACGTACAATTGACTTCATAATAAAAGTATTTTTCTTTGCAAGGTGCAGTGCACAATGCAGTGCCAAAAAGAAAATGACCTCTTAGCATGTGTTAGGCTTTCTTAAGATTTCATAGCCCACTTTCTTGTAGTTGCAATGGTAGAACACAAAAACTTCACTAGAATGGTAGTGGACTTTGGGGTGTCATTCATTCAACAATAACATATATTATCCACACTCTCCTGTGTGTTTATCCCATTTCTTCTGTTCCCACCATTTCAAGGCAGCAGCTAAATACCATAGTTACCCTGAATTAAATTTGTACAGTACAGTATTAACTGCTGCTGTACTGATTGCCACCAACTTAATTTTGTTGTGTTCATACAATGACTATAAAGTATCTTGAATCTTGAATTATTAGGCATTACATTAAGAAAAAGCCTGATGTTCGCAGGTCATTACTTGTTGTAAAATATGAGCAGCAGTTTATTCGGAGGTTGTTTTTGAAGAATTATGATGATGTCTTGTGCCGGAGAAATTGGGTAAAGATAAGACTTAATTAAAATGATATCAGCCCGGGATGCAACACAAGTCCTGACTATGTGCATGTCTTAATGGTTTTTAAATTAAAATCCCTCCCTGACCTCAGCAAAATCTAAGATATGTGGTCTTAATTGGAGTCAAGGGTACAGAGAGGGGGTGGGCTGAGGGCCCTCGTTCACAGACACGCCCCCCTCAGTGAGGCGGCATCTGCTATAAATTCACTGTGAGGATAAAGACCATTTAATAACACCATCAAGTAGAAAGAAGGAAGAGATATCTGCAGTATTTTCAGCAATCACTTCTGCACAGTGGTGTTTGGAGGATAAAATAAGACTGCAATCCATTTGAATCCATGTCATGTGCATTACGTTGTTGACCCTCATTGTGCTGCCTTACAGCGGGGTCAGGTACATCCAGTGACCTTGCCAAAGCTCCACCACTGAGCAGCTGCCAAGCATGCAGAAATGACAAATTAGAATGGCATTGTTGGTTGCATGGCCCACATGAATCACTCCTGATGTATCACACAAACAAGAATAGAGGGAGAGCAAAAGAAGAAAGCTAAACTATGTGGCCTAGATCAACTACCCATGCTCTAAAATAGGATTTAGACATATTGATTTTAACATGCTCTAATGAACAAAGCCATTTCACTTAAATCATTGTCTGTTTGATTGGTTGCAGCCATATACAGCCCAGCTCTTCCTTGCATATTGTGTTTCTCATTTATTTCACTTATACATGCAGTGACATTCACATAATTTCCTGCTGCGACGCATTAGCACCGGACCCAGGGTGGTTTATTCAAACACTCCATGCTAATCTTCATTCATATCATGCAAGGATGGGCCGAGCTAGCAGACAATGGGCCGGCCTCTGACCAAAGCAAGCTAATACCCAAGCAAAAACATGGGTAGACTGAATAAAGAGCACTCACTCAATGGATTCAGTCATCTGCAGAAGCTCAGATTCCACTGGCACACAAACAGTGTTATGCAACTTATTCATGAGTGGCTGGGTTTCTGAGGTCAGCCCAAGTTTTGTGAAATGTTTTGAAATGAGAAAGAACTTGTTTGTGGCAACGGCAGGAATCAGACACATCACACGGGAAAATGTATTCAAATAAATGAACTGGTAAGTGTGGGGATATGTTTGGTACATGTTGAAGTTAACATACATCAGTCGGTGCTGTTAAAAACAGCTGTCGATCCATCACCAATCGCATATCTTTATTTTTCCACTATGACAATGTAATCCTGGTTTTTCTTAGCTATTTGCATAGGGCCGCGTGGCACTGTCACTAGTACTGAATGGAGTGGATGAGAGATAGACAGAGACTGTCCATCACATTGGTTCAGCCTTGCTTGGTTTTTGTTGTAAATAGAACTTTCTGCCTTAGTTAATTTTCTTCCATTGTAGCAACCCACAGAATGGAAACAATGAAGTTTGGATCAACAAGTGAGAGAGAGAGAGAGAGAGAGAGAGAGAGAGAGAGAGAGAGAGAGAGAGAGAGAGAGAGAGAGAGAGAGAGAGAGACCATCTGATCATCTTTTTATGCTTTTTTGTTGAGTTAAGCAGTCATCTCTCATTGGTTAGACTTATTCATAGATTCTATTCTATTCTAGTTTGTGTCTTACAGACCTACTGTGCGTTCTGAGTGCTCCGATCTCTAAGTTGTGCGACAATATATATATATATATATATATATATATATATATATATCAAAATCTATATAAATCTATATATGGGCACCCACTCTGCCAGGTGAGCTAACCAGGCCACGATATATATATATATATATATATATATATATATATATATATAATTAATATATTAATATTAATATATGCAATCTGCCCTAAATATTCCTATTTCATATTATGGCCATGATGCACTAGGGAATTGTCCGCATCTAGTCAAAACACCACTATATTACCACATGCAGGATCAAAAAAGAAATGACGAAATTGGCATAACACGGTTAGAACCTAGTTTTAGTATTAAACAATGATTTGCCCCCTCTCCAACTGTAACTGCCCCCTCAGTCCCTTGATCCTGGCGCTGGGCCTGACTCTGCCAACAAACATGATACATCCACTTACACTGACTCAAAGTGCATCACTCTGCCAGCATAATCAATTAGCAGTACAGTGTAGTCCCTCATCTAAACAAAATTAGGACATTTTGAACTATAAAATAAACATAATTACCATAAATTATTAACATCAGTAGAATAATTTTCTCCAACAAAATTCATCTTACCAAAAATAAATCTAATTTGACAATGTGAATATTCAACTACCACATATTCTTTTGATGGTAAAACAAAACACACAGGAGCTCTCATTCTGGCAAACCTCCCCTCAAATGCACCATTTCCTGCTGCAAGGAAAATCTCCTGCAACCATTCAACAACTAAATGGTTAACTCTGTTTGTCCCTAGATAACACCAAGAGTAGAGTAAGTACTGCAGGTCAGTCACAGCAAGTCCTGATGATGGAAACAGAAGAACAACTCATCAACATCATGTTGTTTTCTGGATTTTGGTATGATTTGGCAATATTGACCAGCACAATAGGTAAAATAGAATGATAAAAACAAAACAGGCTAACATTTCTTTTCAAGTGCATCTTAATACAATACTCAAATTCCACCATGTGCATCGAAAGTTGGTTGGGTCGCTGTAATTGTCCTTTGGGTCCATACTGGCCACAAAGAGATCCTCTCTTATTGCAACTGCAATGTGCAACCCTGTCTCCTAATTGAATTGTGTTCCCATACAACTACATTGCTTTCTCAATTACGTTTTGAGGGAAATGGATTTTGTCCCTGTTTACAGTACAAGACACACCCTCGTACCAGCTACTGGTGCACTTTAAACTACTTGTTTATATTTAGGAATGGAATAATATAAGGAATACAAAAATACAGTTGTTACACTACTTAAGTTACGTACGTAAGTGAAGTACTTTACGTAAGTGACCTTAGTTAAAGCTACAGTGTGTAGTCTCTGTCGCCCCCATGTTGAATTCTAAGTAATGACAACAACACTGTCGGTGCGTCCACATGATACAAGCCTTCGATGATCGCACCCCAGGGCTGCAATGTGTGTGATGGGGAACACAGTCCACAGTCCTCATTATGTGTTAAAAAATCATTCTAAAGTGCAGCTGAGGATAAAATGATGTTTTAGCAGTCTAACTTAGTCAAAACAAGTGCAGATCTTACAAATTAATGTCTTTTTATCAAAAATTCCCTCTTTAACAGACAGTGTTTCTTGTTACTGAGCCCTGGCAGAGGCATTGTAACACAAAGCGAGATTTTCAGGGCTGCCAAAATTTCAACTTTGGAGTATCCAATTAGTATATCCCTTTGATTTGTCTAACTCAGACTGTTGAAGCCTCATTAGTTTTTTTTCTAAACTTTGGAATGCACTTTTGAACAGAGGACAGTGGATTTTGTCCCCCAACACGCACACTGAAAAAAAGTTAAAGTTGTGTCCAGTATGAACCAGAGGAACAATTACAGCAACTAAACAAACTTTCAGCGTACATGTGGGCATTTGATTATTGTATTACCAAATGGTAACTTCAGAAACATTTGGAGACCTGATCAGTTAGAAACAAAAACCTGCTTTCTTATTTAATTTGAATTGCCTGAAGTGCAGGACCGACAGTGTTTTCTCTGTGACAACAGACTTATTGCTTATCTGAAAATGTGTTTATTTTTTTATTTTTATCAAATAGCAACTTCATTCACCTCTGCTTTATACTGTGTAGGGCTTAAGTGCTCCTGGCATGGGGAGCTGCACATGATTCCAACTTTGATCTGAGGTAACTGCGTCTGTCTCAGTCTTGAGTTATCAGACAGCTTTAATCAGACACCTTAGCTGCAGTCACAGCATGTGGAACAAAAGGCTGTTGTTTATGTCTGTCGCCAGCCTTTGAAATGCAGGGTTGGTCTTTCTTTGCTTTCAAGGAAGTGTGCTGGTCTTTGTCACATCTGATCCACTTCCAGCCCTCCCCAGTTCTCTCCCTCTCTGCTAATGCTGCGGGATGTGTTGAAAAATCAGTCAATGTATGCACGGTGTGACGGCATGAATTATTTAAGAAGCTGGTACCTTTAAAAGATTTGAATGTTCAGAAATCCTGTGTTATCAATAGGTGTAATATTCTCTATGCTCCCAGCAGACGCGTGCTCAGCAGATCTGCTGATACACTATCAGAGGCTACTCCACGGACCTCTGTAGCACTACTAGTCTGTGTGTCGGAATTAAATGTGTGGGCACAAAGACGGCATTGATATGAAACATGTTAGTAGAAGTCTTACAGTATCGTCAAATGCCTTCAATTTATAAAACTATCCAATCTGTCAATATTTCAACCATTCTTAGCAGCTCTCTTGACTACGAGTAATGGACATGAACGCTGCTTGAAAGTTAAATCCTCTTGTTTTAAGGCATCCAGCCTCTATGAGAAAATATCAAAGGCCACAACAACAGTGTGTGTGTGTGTGTGTGTGTGTGTGGGTGTGTGTGCTAGCCATGCTAGCATATTCTAAAAGGACACCTATTATATACCTGTATTCCCCCTCTGTCTGAGATGCTCTGTTGGAGTGCCTGTCTCTTTAAGCCCCCCTCCCGATAAAGCCCAGTGTGCTCTGATTGGTCGACGTTTACTCATCTCTGGAAGTCTCCATATCTGTGCTCTGCTGTCGCTGCCTCTGTAACGTTACAGTCCGTAGAGACTGACTGCAACGGAGTATATAGCGAGATCTTGTACCGTAAAAAAATAACCAATAAAGGCTTCTAAACCAAATATTATACAAACCGACATATTCCAGCAGAAATGTGTACTTAATTGGGAGAAAAATTAACATCGGCAGCCAAGATAATAGCTTTCCATGACGTTAGTACGTAGCTTCATGTAGTTAGCACTGGACTGTAACGGAGTATACAGCTGTACTTTCTGCTGTCAAAAATCACCGACAAAATCGGACATCTTCCAGCAGAAATGTGACCTGAAATTGGGTAGAAAATAATCAGTAGCCTAGACTACATCGTTCCCTGACGTCATTACCTGTATGTAATGTAAACGCTGCAGTAGCTACCTGCCTGGAGCAGATGG
Organism: Sander lucioperca; assembly: GCF_008315115.2. Taxonomy (NCBI): domain Eukaryota; kingdom Metazoa; phylum Chordata; class Actinopteri; order Perciformes; family Percidae; genus Sander; species Sander lucioperca. Next base: position 1,853,256 of record NC_050185.1, read on the forward strand.
TCATGTATGGAAACCCGGCTGGGTATGACATCATGCGCAGCCGAGAGTAGAAAAAAAAAACTGTTGAAACCGGAGCGTTCAGGACAGTGGGAAATCTGAGGTTTTGGCTCACAGGGATTTATTTTAAATATGCTTACTTCATTATTTGAAGCTTTGGGCGTGCTCAACATTACAAAAATGTTTACATTATTGATATGCCTCGCAGTTTTCCTTGTATTGGGGTGGCACCTAAATCATGGTTGCAGCTGCCTGCCGTGGTCCTGCTCAATGCCCTGCTATGCCCTACTATGCCCTGCTACGCCCTACTATGCCATGCTATGCCCTACTGTGCCCTGCTACGCCCACTATGTTCTGCCCCGCCCTGAACTGTTACAACTATTATTTCTAGTCATAGTTCCATTATCTTTATTGTTACTATAATTGCCACTGTTCATCATACCAACTGCTATGATTATTATTAGGGCTGTCAAAATAACGCGTTAATTTCGATTAATTAATCTGAGAAAAAATAACGCGTTAAAAAAAATAATGCAGATTAACGCAGATTAATCCATTCCATATTGACGTTTGACCCGGAGCCGTTCTAGCCACCATTGGACTGTAAAATGAAGGAGGGAGACGAGAATGTGCTGCCTGGATCATTAACTGGAACATTTACTTGTAAAAATCTTCTTCCTGCCAACCCTGGCTACCGAAATCTGGAGCCACTGATATGTCTGCTCTTCTCTCTGATGCTCTGAAGACGATACAGGTAACACAAACACCACTGCATGTGACGCTAGTTAACACTATACTCGACAGCAGCTAACGTTAGCCTACCGCTAGCTAGTTAACACTATACTCGACAGCAGCTAACGTTAGCCTACCGCTAGCTAGTTAACACTATACTCGACAGCAGCTAACGTTAGCCTACCGCTAGCTAGTTAACACTATACTCGACAGCAGCTAACGTTAGCCTACCGCTAGCTAGTTAACACTATACTCGACAGCAGCTAACGTTAGCCTACCGCTAGCTAGTTAACACTATACTCGACAGCAGCTAACGTTAGCCTACCGCTAGCTAGTTAACACTATACTCGACAGCAGCTAACGTTACCCTACCGCTAGCTAGTTAACACTATACTCGACAGCAGCTAACGTTAGCCTACCGCTAGCTAGTTAACACTATACTCGACAGCAGCTAACGTTAGCCTACCGCTAGCTAGTTAACACTATACTCGACAGCAGCTAACGTTAGCCTACCGCTAGCTAGTTAACACTATACTCGACAGCAGCTAACGTTAGCCTACCGCTAGCTAGTAGCTGGTTAAACACGGTTACAATGCTGACAGCTAACGCTGAACGGTGTAAAGTGTGACTGTGTTTTACTGTAGAGGACTGGGACTCAACAGCGGGATGTAAAAATCTGCAGCTGCTGAGCTGCCATCGGAAAAACAACACAGACTTGACAGTTCAATGAAACTGGTAAACTACAGCTTCGTGGTGCATTTGAAGTTATTGTAAATGTCCTTGGTGGTTGTTTTTGTCGTTCAACAGCAATTTACTAGTGAAATAAGTTATTGTTATTGTTATACATTATTATTAAATCATTTAATTTTGACCATATGGCCTTAGCAATAAACAAGCCGTTCTTTAATGTCACCAACTGTTGTTTAGTACCCTTTGTTTTCTTTTCTTTTTTTACTTTCTTAAAAAGTATCGGTTCAGGCACCGTTAATTATGTATGCAATTAATTTCGATTAATTAATCACAGAGTCTGTAATTAATTAGATTAATTTTTTTAATCGATTGACAGCCCTAGTTATAATGAATCATATTTCTCCATATCTGTATATATCAGTGTCTCTGTGTCCTGGGTCTGTCCAAGGTTTCTGTCTAAAATAAAGTGTTTCCTCGCCACTGTCGTACTAAATGCTTGCTCTTGGGGGAATTGTTGGAATTGTTGAGTCTTTTTAAATTATAGAGTGTGGTCTAGACCTACTCTATCTGTAAAGTGTCTTGTTATGATTTGATACTATGAATAAAATGTAATTGAAGATGACAGAAAATACAGAAAAGCACAATAGGTCTCTTTTTAAACTGAGTTAAGAAAAAAAGAGAAGAAATGGGATGTCTTTCATATTATCTTTGCAGTATTATATTTAAACTTTCTTTCAACGTCGGTAAAAATTTAATTTGTTTATGTAGCCCACATCAATCTGGATAGAATCAAATCTAGGATAGTTGCTCTGTAAATGGTTTGGATAATGATATCATTGTGATGGCATCTTAACAGTTACCTAGGGGGGAAAGCCTAATTCGGTTTTAGAGCGTGTAGATAAGACTAATGAAGAGCGGAATGATCTGGCAGTGTTCACAACAGCTTTTTCAGTAAACAATCACAGCTTCCTTCCTCAACAAACAATAATAATTTAAAAAAAAAAAAAGCCAATATTATGGGTCATTTACACAAACTTTCATTAGTAAGAAGTCACTTTGGTAACTGAACACAGTCCCATCGTGATGCTCAGACAGAGACTGTGGTTATCTGGGACAAAAGAGTCAACATGGCTGCCATCTCAGCCATAATGTCAGTCTCATCAACATTAAATTGTTCATTTGTATGTACGCAAATATAGCCGTCTTTAACCCTAAGGTTATAAACAATTTAGATGGTGACAATAACAGTGTCCAATCTGAAGTGAGAGGAGCGGCTCCCAGTAATGCTTATTTAGGCAGAAACTGTCGTCCCGGAGATGGATGCTGCTCACTTCAAGGTGAATGCATCTGAATGAGCAATTTCCATTCAAATAGTAGTCAAATGGAACTAATACCCTGGGATAGAATGAATCAACCACTCAGATCATATTTGACACTGACATATGGATGGCGGTTTGGGAAAGTTGGGAAAAATATCTACATGATGAGGGAATATTTAAAGAGAGGTTACGCACAATTTCAGATAGTTAATCATCCAATTTCCACATCAGCGGCAGTCAATCCGAAAGTGATATGAATGATGAATTATCTGTTAGTGCTAACAGAGTATATGTACCCCCATAAGGATTTGTTAAGTTTGTAAAAATGTTTTTCAATGCTGGATTTCGAGGCATATAAGCTATATAACTGTAATGTTGCAGAGAGAAGTGTTAAGCTGGTGCGCCTTGGTAGCTGCAAGCAACTGACCCATGTACATCTGCATATTCTAAATGTTAATGACAGCCCTTATTTGCAATGCACACTTGCTTGAGACACGCTATTCTAAAAGCACTGCCTGTGATTCTATTGTTTCACATCTAGCATATGTGTATGTAAAAAATAATAATACCGTATACTGCAACTATATCCCTGGTTGGATTCCAGCCAGAGGAATTTGTTGCATGTCATAACCCTGTCTCGGGCAAATGCCAGAAAAAAAAAAAAAAAGCTGTCCTGTGGAATTAAAGGCCTAAAATGCCCAAAAAAATAATCTTAAAAAAAAAAAAATCATGTTTAGGAGATTATGTGTTGCAAAGATACAGTGCACAGAAAGAAAGAAATATGCAGTCAATGCACGTGTTAATTGTGGTATGTAGAAGTTAGCTAACTCTGGTACTGCTAAGAAGTTGTCAAATTAATTAATTAATACATAAAACAATAAATGTAGTTAGAGTACAAGTCAGCTCAGTTTTATTATAATTTTTTTTTTCTAAAACACAGTCCAGGTAACATCACAATGTCAGTTTCAAAGGTAGCTAACTCTCAGGACTTTGTGCAGTACTGATACTGCAAGTTCAACTTTCATGGAGTTTAATCATACTATCTGCTGGCCATAACTAGCTTTGTGATGAGAGCAGATTACTTTACTGTGGGTAAACTTACCAATTGTTGGCAATTGAAGGTATTGTAAAGATACTTTCTGTCTCAAGCTTTTTATATAGCTAACTCAGCCAGGAAGACTGAGTTGCTTTAACAGGTTCCCCTGAAAGCCAGATACCATATTCTTCCCTGTATTAACCATATCCTTTAGTTTGTCTCTATTCTGAAACAAATGTTACTTCTAACACAATACATAGTTGTTTGCTTTTGCAATAGCACAAAAAGGATACAAAAATTAAATTGGTGTTAAAGTAGATGGTAGGTTAGTCATCTACTATGGCTATTTTGTGTTGTAAAATGCAATTCTGGGTAAAGGTCATCCTGTCTTCATTGTCTTTGTGCAGGAACTCAACAGTTTGTGCTAGCTTGAGTCAGAGGCTGAGAAAAGGATGAGAACTAAAAGGAAGAATGTGGAAGAAGTTGCGAGAATGATACTGACCGTGCTAGAGAATGTGTGGGTGAGTGAAACATTCTAAAGGTGAAAGAAATTAAAAAGCTATTTGCACACATAAATGCCTCAGGACAGAACATGTGCACTTGTTTTTCTTTCCATCGAAAAAAAAACGCATCTCATTGACATTACACAGAGCTTGTTACTGAGTTTGCACCATTAAATAAAACAAAGTGGCATTCATATAATTCAATTCTGTGTATGCAACCATCTCACTCGTTTGTTACAACGTCCCAGGCCTTCTTTTAAAAGCCCTAAATGATAAGCTTAAATGCTGCTGGGGGTTCATACTGCTGATATAGGTGTGCTTACTGCTCTTGCAGAGACCGTACAGTGCACATGACCTGTGACACATTTGCTTATTTACTTATTAATTTTTACCCTTTTCTTTTTCATGTTACAATGCATTCTAAACTGCATTTGTACTAAACTGTTCCATGGAATTTAAGCTTGACCTTCAACTACAAATAGCTGTGTGCATTGTACTGTACACATATGCATGCCAATGGTCAGGGTCTGCACGCCAAGTTCACACTGGACCTTGGATGCACCCTGCAACAGCTCTGTTTGACTGTGGTGTGTGTGTGTGTGTGTGTGTGTGTGTGTGTGTGTGTGTGTGTGATCTGTTCGGAGGACCTGCAGTCACTAAACCCTATTAATTATAAGTATTATAAAATCGATGTGAAACCTACGGACACATGTAAACACAAACACTATAATTCATATTTGTGTCAAGTATGTGCAAAGTTAGTGAACTAATTGTATGTTAACCTTCACTAAAGTGAAGTTGGGGAGTCATGCTATTGTCGACAGACAGAACTGACTCTTTAAGGTCGCTTTCACACGTGAGCAGTTTGGTCCATTTTTACCCGAACCCTGGAGCATTTCTTGTCATAGTCTGATTTGTTTGGGGTGGTGGGGTGGTGTGAAAGCGAGAGTGGAACTCCGGTGTGGACCATACAACCAAACTCAGGTCTCGGTTCGCTTCCAAGTTCACTAGTTCGGTTCACTTCAGGTGAGAAAGCGATCCAACCCAAACACGGGAAGTGCCCAACCGGCGACCCCCGTCCTAGAGTTGACGTGCCCCCCTGCGGCTTCGTCTAAGAGCTGCTGGTGACGCTGTGTGGGTGCCACCGCGGCAGGGAATAAGGTATGTGCCTCTGGCAACCTCTACCGGGCCTGGCTAAAAAAAAAATGCAACCCCGACCCAAGTGCGTTGCAGCGGCCTCGCCCTGGCTCCTCCGCGACTGTCCTCCGCTCACCTCCGGGTACCCAACTCTCAGGGTACGTGTCAGTGAATTAAAGTAAAAGCAGCCATCGCTTATCCTGTGCGAATGCGCCATACGAAACTCAGATGTGTGGGGGGGGGATTTCTAAATCACACGATGTCCCCAGATGATACTAATCCGGAACGAATAGGGCTTAAGCCAAAACCAGAAAATCCAAGATGTTATGAATTTAGTGTCTCTCTACTATTTGTGAGACCAGCAGTGTCGCAAAGTTTCACTCGGATATTCTTTCCAATAGACTAGTGACTGTTTCAACTGTGTGTCAGTTGTTTACAGTGATTGGCGCGTTTGACAAAGTGCACTGTGAATGCAAACCGTACCAAATGAAAAATGCAACACCGTTGCAACTTCACCCCCGAATCGCACAGAGTCTGCCGAACTATAGGTGTGAAAGCGCCCTTAGTCACACACATGCCCAACAGACATGCCTGACTCATCTCTTATGATTTCTTGCTGTCACCCATCTAACATTGAGTGAGAGAGGACTGTGTCTGAGTTGCAATATTTGTTTCCGAAAAAGGATAATTGTGTTTCCGCAGTTGACAAAGTATCACTTACAACAAACAGATTAAGTCATTATGTAGACATTTCCATTCTCTAAGAACTGAGATCAGATTCCTGCTTTTTACTCATTTCCATATTTAATTAACTTTACTCAATAAAAGGTGATTGCTTTCTTGCTTGCTTATGTCACAACAACACCAACAAATGACTTGCTGGGGCATTTTGATCCAGCCAGGGCTGTTTGCTTTGGCCAACCAATTTCTGCGCTCACTGTATAAAAAGTCTGGAGGGCACAATTACAACTGGCAATGGAAAGGAAAATGTGGGCATTGAGAAGAAAAATGAGGAGTAATCTCACTCATTTTTCTTATCTGTGGAAGTCCAAGAAGCCTCAGAGGGTACAGTATTTCCCAAGATAAAAGCCCAAAGGATATTCCACCCACACAAACAGCAACGCACAAGGACATGAACAGCCTTTACTATCTCCACTTGGTATCCCTATTGGTTTATTTTGAATTGAAGAGGGCCAAAGCATTTTCCTTCCCATCTCTCAGTCAGGTGAATTTGGCCTTGTGTAAGAACTCCACATTTTTATTGTGATTTTTTTTTTTTTATATTATGTAATCATTGTCATTCCTGATCGCACAGTAGTAAAAGAACTCACAGATAATTAAGTGCAGGTCCAATGATTGAATACATTTGCAATGGCATTACCCGATTTTTCCACACACTAGATCTTAATTAACACAGCATAACCAGACAGATGATTTGTGTGCCGATGGGATTTAGTCAATAGGGATGATTGCATGAAGCAGATATGCTCATTCAATATTCATTATCTCCCCGTTCTATTTTCTCACGGGGCAGAGCAGGTCCTTCCCAAGATCAAGATATCTTCGTTATGTCTTCAGATGCATAAACGCAGATTGGAAGCCTTCATGTTAAATTCATTCTATAACTATTTAAAAAATGAATCAGTCGTGAAATATGTTCTCCCCAGTTGATTTAGCTACATTTAACTATTTTTAACCTTCCCTGTGAATCGTACATTTAATAAGCACATTAAGCCGTCTTATTTAACACTGTGAAAATTGCTTTTGAAAGTTCAAAATTCATTCCTGAGTCTCACATGTCTGTTTCCAGGGCCAATGTGTTTGCAGCGAATGGAATAGGTAATGGTATGGTACAGAGCTAAGAATGCAATAAAGCGCCGTCCATTTTCAGTATGTCTGTACCAAAGATGAGTGAAAAGGCAAGGGGGGTGGATTTATCATCCTTATCAAAAGCCAAAGAGAAGACAAATATAAACCATTCTTCTGCTGTTGGCCCCTTTATCACAAAGCCTTGGGGAGTGGAATAAAGACTGAAATGTGGTGTTTAAAAGTGTGTTGAAAGCTAACTCAAAAGCCTATAATAGGAGCTCAGCACAAAGACTGTTCTCGAAACCTATTATTGTTTCCATCATATAACTCCGTGGCCCTGAACACCGTTGCCTCGTTAATGTGCTCTGTGTGCACTGAACACACAAAGGAACAGTGTGTCAGCGCTGCCTTGCTTTAGTTCTTCTACTTGTTTGCAGGGTTGAATGGTTATAAAGCAGACATTCTGAATAAACGTGGAAACTGTTATGAATTTGAGATTCTTCAAAATGAATAAATAAATCCCAGGACACAAGGGAGATTTTTCCTGTAGGGGTAGCTGACACCTTTAAATGCACTTTTTGAAACTTGGGTGGAAGTTTTAAAGGCTGGACGCACAGACAGGGACTGTTTAAAAATACGCAGTGGTGGCAGAGCTGGGTGATAATGTTAATATTACAATAAATGCACAGGTGTGCCATCATAATAATAAACAAGTAAATACAACTGATTTAAACAATAAAATAATTAACCAAAATATTGAAATAAACAAGCTAAAGTGATAATTGGTGAACTTTTAACCTGCTACCAGTATTCTTATTAACAAGACAATGAATACACAGACTGTTAATAAATGAACAGCTGTACGCAGGAGCACACTCATCCACTAGATATTTCACTGCATGAGTGAGACTGTCCTCCCCTGAAAAATGGCCACATAAGTCGTTTTTTTAGGCAGCAACTACAACTTATATTTAGGTTAATAATTATAGTGGTGGCGTCCTCTAGTGGCCTTAGCAGTTATGACAGGAACAAAGCAGAAAGTAAGGTGATGCCAAATTTCCGCATAAGGACGCAGTTTGGGTTACTTTGCACCCCAGCTGGATTCTTGCAATATCACGAGATCACACGAGAATCCATTTTGTCGGCCTTTGAGTAATGCACTTATGTCTGAACTACGAGCTTACTCAAACCAATCAGCGTCCGGAGAGGAGTTACTGGCAGCTGCAACTGTTCGTTCAAAACATTGATGGCGGACGTGACAGACAGATGGTTCATCCAATCACCTGCCAGGTTTTTTTTGAAAGTGCAATGACAACTTATCAGGTGGTTATGTGTAACAAACCATGTTAGGTTAGGTTTTTTTTTTTACTTCACAGAACAGACTGAGCTACGTCAGGTTCCGCATCACGTACGTAACCAAAAGTGAGGTTACATCTGATTTTAACATGAACCACAATATTTTTTTAAACTTCTCTAAGTAGTCTTTGTGCCTGAACCAAACCAAACCGTAAATGTTTTACAACGCTGGCATGTTTCAAACCGTGATCGTTACGTTCTTTGGTTTAGATATGAGGTCGTATTTCCTACAACACAACACGACAACAAACGACCGATATCGTCGTACGGTTTGGAGGACTGGTTGGGATTAAAAGTCATGAGGATTAATCCTCTTGGAACAATGCACGTCTGTCGCACATCTCATAGCAATCCATCCAATAGCTACTAAGACATTTCCCTGTATACAAAAATGATGGACCGACCAACCAACATTGCCTTTACTAGAGTCACACTGCTGGCGTGGATAGAAATGCATTTTCCAAAAACGAATTTAATATAAGTGTATACAAATTACAAATTTTCTGGCAATAAATATTAGACTTGTATGTTATGATAAATAAAAAAAGTATCTAATTCCTCATGGTGTTTACCAAATATATGCTTTGTGGAGTGTTAAGTCAAGGAAGGTTTCTTGTTGTGTGTTCCAGTATGAGCAATGACCATATACCTAACACTTTGTTGCAAGGATGTCAGTAAAATATAGAGGCAGTTTGGATAAACTGATTGCAAAGGCTATGTGAACTCATCCAGGCCTCTTTGAAAGGGTTAGATAGCTCTCCAAATACAACTTGATGGATGACCACACCGTTGACTGTCGGTACTACTTGCTTTAACAGCCACAGTTTGCAGTGGTTTCAAGTTGTACCACTGACTTCAAATACTGTTATGATGTCACCTGGTGATACTTCATATCATTAATGTCTGCAGATCTAAAAATATCTCAGCTGTATCTAAAAACCACTAAGAAACATATCCAGAAAATTTAACGGAAAGAGAGTTCTTCAGCTGAAGTGTGACTCACATTATCACACTCATAATTATAAGTCTAAAATGTCTCCATCTGGAAGGAGGCTCACACTAACTAATACTTGCTAATAATACTAATAATTGCCTTGTGGATCCTGGTGTATGCCATGTGAACTGGATAAACATACTTTTTTACAAGAATATCTTTTCCATTTCATTTGCGAGGCGGACTTTGAGCGAGACACCAGATGATAGTGTGCAACAATCACACAGACGAATGCCTCCAAAGATCACAGGTCTTTGGAAATCACATATAGTTTGAATTTTCATAGCGAGCTAAATCAACTAAAGACTTAAGATCACAACAAAAGTGACTCTGCAAAGTGGCAAGTTTTATTTTTATTTCTTACTGATGTTGCAACACTGTCTAGCTTTTGTCTTTTCCTCCACTTCTCACTTATGTGGCTTAGGTGTGTGAACATGTGTGAATGTTTTTTCTGATTAAACATTCCCTCCATAGTGGGCTTTTTGTGAACTTCTTATAACCGGTTAAGATTGATTTATATGCAGCACCCACAAAGAAAGCAGATTTTAAACAAAACACAATGACTTGGATGATATAATATGATTTTAGGTTGACAACTAAATTCCAACTTCCATTTGGTGACACTTTATAATAACCATCACTAATAAACGGCAAATTACTTCATTAAACTTTAGATAATACTTATCTTACTGTTACCAACCAATGACATGTCAATCGACATTAACTGTCAATGAATTCATGTTTACTAATTATTATAATGCTATAATTGAAGTTGTTTACCATTTTATTTTTGCACACATCATAACATTGTATATATTATATTAAGTATTAGTTAATGATTACCAAATTATTTGTAAACCGTCAATAAACGTTTGGATGGCTGTTATAAAATTGCAACTGATGATTATAATACCTTGTTGATGATTAATAAAGATTTTGTAAAGGATCTATAAACATCAATTGGATAGCTATCAGTGCACAAATAACCAATAATCATTATCTGTTTGTTAACAGTAAAGTACCTATTAACATAAAGTTGAATTAACTTTTCACTAACCATGTATTATGGATGGTTATAATAAAGTGTTTCCAAGCAATATAAAAGGTAAGGTTAAGGTAACAGGCTACAAATGTCTGCAGCAGCAGATACAAGCTGAATGCCACAAGTTCTTTTCCAAAAGGCCAAAAGAAAAACCTTGTCTTCTGTCTAGTCGAAATGTTCTCTGCAAGCTGATTGTGCACTTAGCCAACAGCCTGTTGGTGGGCTCCTGCAGTTCAACTCTTTTGTTTGTTCAGTCTTCTTTTGTGAAATGATCTAGCTAATTGTGTCATGTTATTTCAGCAGTCAGAGTCTCTTTAAAGAACAACTTAGGGGGGGAATTTGACAAAATGTATCCCCCCTTCAAAGTGATCAATGCTACTTCACCAATAGACCATATATTATATACCCAATATAGAAGTATTTTAAACTAAGTAAAGTGCTGTAACGTGAACAGTCTATAGTGTCAGAGAACGGTAAAATCAGAGCAGCAGCTGCTGGTTGCATTTAGCAGCTACAGAGCTCCGGGACGCCAGCTACCAGCGGCAGTTGTTCAGCCGACAATAGGTGACTGTGAGCCGGCTACAGACACCAAATAAAGTGAGCGTCATGTTGCGATCACATTTAAGTTTAGGCACCAATATGACTCGTTAAGTTCATGAAAAAGATCGTGCTTTGGATTAAAACATTCCCGAGGAACGAAGGAGCGTTTCCTGGGTGAAAGTATTTTGTTTTTGCCACTAAGTGAGCTCCGCTCTCCGGCTTGAAAGCAGTATGTTTTATCTTGACACCACGTTGTGCTATTTCATTTTGAAATTATTTTCCATTGAATATTGAAGTTCATAAATAACAGTTTTGGCATGGCTAGCCGAGTGGCACTATATCCATGGTTTAGAAAGGGGCATTTAATTCTTGCATGTTTTGTTGTGCATGATCAAAAACATCCCCCCTCTTTGAATCTCATTTGAATCCTCAGTCCCTCTACAAGTCGAGCAGTTAAGCCACTGCAGGTCAACAAAAGCAAGATTTGAATGGGTTAAATAACTCTTTAAACTTTCACACGTATCAACCTATCGTATCATTTTCAGTTTGTAACTACTGGTTGTGAACTTAAGGCTGTCCCTAAAAACTGTACTCGTTCTGCATTTTCAGCCAATAAATGAAGATTGCAGATCAGATTATTTCTAACTGTAGTCAGAAACGATGAAAGCTGAGCTTGATTAGATTGGAAAGGAATCAGATTCAATAAGCAGATTTGATGTTGGCTTCAGATTTGATCAAATGCTTTTAAACCCCAACCATGAATATATTTTCACATCCTATTTGTGCGATGTATTAAAAATACAGTTTTTTTCAAACCACTGCGGTGAGGACACTGCAGCACCATGTGTAAAGTCAGTCAGTTTTTATTGGAGGATGGGTTGGAAGGAAAGGGGACCTTACTCTTGCTTAAGACATACGATTTATTACGACTTCAGATATAATTTGATAAACATATATTTCTCTGTCAGCTGAGAGACACGGAGTCCTTGACAGTATGTCTTTTGACATGAGTGCAAGAAGCCACCAGTCATAAATAAGTAAGGTCATCAATGATCGAACTCAACACTGGTGCTAAACACTGGCAGCTGGGATATTTGCTTCCTTTGTCCATAAATATCCCAATCCTCCCTCGTTCAACAAGAGTCTCTCCAGTCAACTGATGATGGATATCCTGCCTAACCCTGAAACGACTGAGCTGGCAATGATGACTAATGTCACTGCAGGAAGGACTTGAAGATCCACAATCCCTCACTGTCATAAAGTTTGCCCTCCGCTGTGGTCAGCTTTGACGTCAACATTCAGAGATTTGAAGAAATATCGTAGTGTTGCTATTTCTGTTTTCTTTGCCACAAAGTAATGATGTGTTATTGAAGTGTTAGTAAATTAGCAAGCAAAGTCTTAGTGAAGCCCTTTTAGCATCATCCTCAGAACAACACGCTTCAAGGTGGCTTTCATACCTTCCTCATTTAGTTGTGTTGAAACATACTAGAGTTTGTTTTCCCCCTTGGTGCGGTTTGTTTGGGCATGTGTGAATGCAGCAATCGCACTCGGATGTGCACCAAAAGCGGATCAAACAAGCGTACCGAGACCTGCTTGATGAGGTGGCCTCGGTACCTATCAAACCAACTCTGGAGCGGTGTGTTTGTGGTGAGAATGTGATTCGACCTCAAACCACCTCAACCATGAGTATTGAGCAAGTCTGAGCTAAACGGCTATAATGTTTCTCTCACAGAAACAGACCGCAGCCAAGCTGGCCGTCACTCGCATCTCCGTGGTCAAAGCACAGAGCGAAGTCTCGGTGAGCAGAGCAGACGTAGTATCGTTGCTCGCCAAACAGTGTCAGAAAAATTATGTTAAATTAAATGAGCTGGTTTGACCATGGGTCCAAGGACCTTCTTTCTGTATTTACTTTCTTGCTCCCACCCCCAGACACATCAGACCAATAAGAGGAGTGAACATTCCTGCATGGTTACAGTGACGCATTTTGGTTTGCTTGGATTTTTCTTTGTGTGAAATGAAACGGAACCAAGCGGAAATTGCTCCATGTTTATAAAAGAATTATTCTTAGTAGTGTTATGGAGATTTTCTTGGCTCCCATAGATAATCAAATATCGAACACAAAAGCACAGAGAACACAGAGATGGTTAAAGGTGAATATTGCAAATAGTTTATGTCATTAATTACAGGGAAGCTACAGAGGAAAAGTCACCAAGTCTTATCAGTTCAGTTTTCCAAGGCAGCTCCCAAAGAAATAATTGTGCACATTGATTTTATACTGTTTTAGAGACAAAGAAGTTCTTTCTGATTGGAATACAGCCAAAAATGAATCGCTTCTTATCCTATTAAAAGGATTCTTTACAATACTCTTATCATTGGACAACAGTCTTTAAGCAACACTTATCTTTATCCTACTCCCGCCGTATGCATATAGACTATATGGTGTCACATGTGGTTGTTTGGTGTTTAAAGCCCCCAACGTCGTCTTCCAGGCAGCGCTATCTGGAAGGCACTAGAATTAGGCAACGGTTAGGGTTAGGATTAAGGTTAGGGTTTGGTGCCTTGAAGTCAACGTTCACAGCACTGCCTTGAAGGAGATGTTGGGGGCTTAAAACACCATCGAGCTCACTTGTGCTCTGGTGTAATGTGCTGTCCCGTCACAGGAAACTAAATAATGAGGCCCTTCAACTAAAGGAGACTGCAGTATGCAGCAACACAAAGACACAGAAGACACAGAGCATACTGGAAATGAACACAGAGTATATAGGAAATGTCAAATGATAATTAATAGTAATAATATTTTTTTTTACTGTAGTCACATACACACAGTAATGTAGTGACATTTTATGTTATATATACACACACAAAGCACACAAAGCACACACACACACACACACACACACACACACACACACACACACACACACAAAGCCAAAATCAAATCAAACAAACTACAGGTGTGAAGATGCCCTAAGAAGTACTTTCTTTGCCTTTTCATTTTTTTTGTTTTTTTGCTGTCTCATCCCTTAACTTCCAACTTTGACATATCCAGGCCATAACATGCCATGCATTCAATATGTAAACAATTTCAGTCTTCCCGAAATGGCTCCTAGGACAAGAGTGGAAAAGCCTGCTCAACATTAATACAATATCTAGAATGAGAATAAGAAACAAAAGACTTGATATTTTTTATCTTTGCAATATTATTCGTTAACGCCCACCGTGAATTGGGCGCTGCTAAATATTTTGGATTTAAATTACAATCGGAATCACCTGTAATTAGTTCTTCCTGTTGCAGATGAGTAAGTACAGTGAACAGACTGTCAGGAGTAGTTTTCAAATTAGCCCTCATTGACATTAATTGGATGCACTACACCCAGTAGTAATTATTTTGCTTTTTTTCCCTCCGATGTTTTGCAGAGGTATCTTAAGATGTACGCTAATTTCATGTACACAGATATGCCATTGATATCAACGGTCCAGTGGAACATTTCAATTTAATTAGAAACAGTGGAGTTGCTTACTGGGACAGTGAGATAAAAGGAAACTTTGTCTCCTATTAGCAATTAAAATATGTTGTAAAGATTTTTTTCCTCCTCCCATCTCATGGCTCTTAAAATGCATTTGATCTTCAAATAGCATCTTTTGCTGTCAGTGTCGGATACTTAACAGTATATCATGCAATACATAATGCGTATTAACAGGAGACACTGTGGGGTTCATACAACCTAATAAAAAACCTAACTAAAAGGCAAACACGTGTGGACTAAAAGGAGCCATAAGACTGAGTAAGGATGCTGAACTTCCAACAGTAATGTGGTTGGTGTATCACCAATTCCACCCTTGGCAAATGCACTGAAGCTTGCTTAGATAAGCGGCTGTCATTTGAAATGCCGCTATCTACTGACAGTTTGTAGGGCTCAGCGAATATAGGGAGTGATGCTGGCGTTCTTAGAGAGGACGGATTTTCTGTCTCTTATCAACGACTGGACAAACAAGTTCCCATGTTAAAAAGCTAGGGGTCAGAGTCAATCAAGCTCAGTCTTTTGCGACAGACCACTCGAGCATGTTGTCATTTGATTGACCGTATATAGGTGCTTATGGATCGACATCTATTCCTCTGCAAGAAAATGAGTGTCCGAGTTTTAATCTGGCAAACATGTTTCCAGGACAACATGCTTTTAATGCAGATTAATGTTTGGGGGAAGGCAGGATATGGGATTTTGAAATAGGATTGGTAAAATCTGTCACCATTAAAAACTGTATGTATAATAAGATCGCTCTAAACCCACTTTAACAGCAACACTCTGGGTCCCTTTAGGAATACAACAGTTATTTTTGAGAAAAAAAGTGCTGTTTTTGCCACTGACAGGCTCAGATTATTATTCTAAGTGTCTGACAACATTATGAAAGGATCCCTACAGAGATAGACCTTTCTGATAAAGATTAAGATCCGTTTTGTTTAACATGAAACAGCCCCGAAATCGCCATCGCCAAACTCACCTGACCCCTATTAAATAAACAGTATTTTTTATCATCATAAAACTCACTTAATTTAAAGTCGACAGAAACAAAATAAAACTATCAAAAGCCGTCTTGGTTCATCTTTCCACTCTTCCAACATCACCACTCTTGTTTGGTTGAAATAAACCAATACCAAAGATTTTTAGTCACCCAGAAAATGGGATCCAGCTCAAAAAAAATGGAAATTGCACTTTAAAGCCTGTTATTACTGAAATACCTGATTACTAAATGCCTGTAATTTGCTCCGACTAAAGCCAGTGGAAGGTGTTAAGGACTACAGCGGCATATCCTGGGCTTGGTAACGTGGACTGCATAAACAGTGGCAACGCAGATGGAATGGGACAGAGTGATGCCCTGCCAAGCTTCACATTTGGCCTCTGTCTTTAGGGAGGCCACAGAGGCCACACAGATCATGCAGTTCCCTGTAGTAAGCTTTTTTTCTGATAACATACACGGCATAAGAATGAACAACCACTGGCAAGTCTGGACACATACTCTATGATACTGCCTATATTTCTTTTTTTTATGTCAAATGTGACGTAAAATATCCCATGGAGGAACGCGTACACTTTTGACCACTCTATGACTATATTATTATATGATTAGCAGAGAGAACAAAGAGCTCAAAGGGTGCAAGGAGCATTAGATCATCCTCTATCATTTTGAAATTGATTTTCACCGGAACTCTTAGACAGCTTTCATGGAAACTGTTGACTCATCAGTTTGCAGTTTTTGTTTCAACTAATGCTGCCTAGTCTATATCAACGACGTTTAATTTCCAGGATTGTTCCAGTGTCGCCCGGAAGATGTCCCTCATTTTGGCCGGTTGTCGACCACCTTCCCCTATCTTTGGGTTCTAAACTCCGGTGGATTTGTGAGGACTATGGTTAACTGCTCCTCAGATCTCTGCAGGGTAAATCCAGACAGCTAGCTAGACTATCTGTCCAATCTGAGTTTTCTGTTGCACGACTAAAACACCTTTTTAATGTACACATGTTCCACCAAAACAAGTTCCTTCCAGAGGCTATTTTGCAGCGGCACCGTTGCTCCGTTCTGCGCTTAGCACCGCCCAAAAAGATTGTGATTGGTTTAAAGAAATGCCAATAAACCAGAGCACGTTTTTCTCCCATCCCGGAACGCTGTGTGGACTAGCCAGACCTTCCTTCACAGCGCTGTGGAGGAAGGTCTGGCAATGCGAGACTAAATGCTGCCTCACAGTAGATATTAAAGTGATTCTTATTGTTTTAAGACTTCAAAAGTTATCACACATCACAGTTATCATAATATTGAGTTTTGGCTAACAAAGATAAACAATTATAATAATTTATGATCCTGAAAACAACAGCCAAAAGGCACACTCTCAGTTAGATTAAACACATTGTGAGATATTCTTAAATGTAGGCACACAGTGTTCACAAGAAGCAGATGTCAATCTACACAATATGTGACACATTCCAACTTTCAGTTGACAGATATTAAAAGACAAAACAGCCGGGTTGGAGCACTTCCTTGTTACTAACACACATAAGGACAATCCTTTACCCTGGAGAACTTCTACACTCAGGTCCGTTTTTAGGCTAGGCCTAGGAATGCTAAGCTGTCTCAGAGGGTACCAGACAGTTTTTTAAACTAATTTCAGATATCCAATCTACCTTTACAGGTCTGTCAAGGTGACAGCCAATGCACACATTACATTGTAAATACACCCACTGTTCAAACTGCCCTGAACACCTGATGCTGAGAAGAGTCAGGCAGACGGTCGTTCGCTGTCGTATTATTAATTAAAACTGCTGGCTGCTGCTTATTGAACCTGCAGTTCATCCGCCCATCATGCTGCATACGAATGTATGCATTCAAATTCCCATCTTACTTATGTTCCAAACACAATGTAATATGATCCACGATGCATATCTGGGCAATGTGCAGCAGGTCTGTCCACAACTTGATTATGTAGAGCCCGGGCACCAACAACGTCGGTCAGCAAAGGCCCTATTGAAATTAAATTGATAGGATTATTATTATTCTGCCAAAAGAATCACATATTAGAGGGGCTAATGGTGCATACCCAATAGAACTGGTGAAAACTTTCAAATTGTATGGGTCTTGTGCTTGGGTGTAACAAAATGACTCCATAGCCTACCCTACAAAATTTCAAAGAAGTAGCCTTTGCAGTACGTTTTACCTAGATGTATGACAATTTGTGTGCAAATGAATCATGGCCAGACTTACCAAAAAGCCTCTTGGTGACATCCTCTAAACCCCCACAGCAAGTCAGCCACGGACGTTTTTGAAAAAGGCTTTGTGGCAAGGAGTTGAATTCCATGTTTCACCATGAAACAGAAAGTGGTTTGGAACTAGACTGTACATTGTCCAATCTGTTCCAAACCTTACATGATTGATACGAATCCCTGCCTGAAGACATCTACATGCCAATGTTGACTCATAGTCAAAGTGCCACCTGCTGGAAACAGGAGGTCAGACTTATATCACAAACACATGAAATGTACAATGTGTGGTCTACACTTGATATAGAGCAACCAGGGGTGGTACGGTTCATGAAAAACCATCCGAACCGTTTGGTTCGCTAGTGTGTGCGTCACACGGTTAGTCAGTACACGGCTAATGTGCACTAACCACTTACTGCCGTAGTGCCCACTTTCGACACTTATGTTAAAACACTTACCGGAAATGACAAGCGGGATGAGCGTGACGAATGCAACACAAGGCAGCTGATTGGACGAATGCGTCACGTGGTTCTTGCTGCTCCCCAATTTCAAAACAGACTCTAATGGCGGCTCGTTCAGAATACGATCTCGTATTTTACGAAAATAGTTCACGAAACGTGTTTCTGAAAACATTTTAAGCGCGAAATACGCCATGCAGTTGCTGAATCTGTCTGTTTTTTTGATTGACAAAGGTCAGTTTAAAAGATTTTCGTCAGATTTTGAGAGGCACCGAGCTGAGCCGACCGCTCCTCAAGTGGAGTGCATGGATGTATTAAGAGAATGGTGGAGTGTGGAGTGCTGCAGGTCACGTCACGTGTAGAAATGGCAAGTGGGAGAGATAAGGAAGGCTGCCCGAAGTCATATAAGTCTGGTGTGTATGAACATTTTTATATATCAAATTGCTGAAGTATATTTCTGGAGTGTTAAGATTAGAAGAAAAAATAACAAGAACCATACAAAACCGTACAGAACCGAAAACCATGACCCTAAAACCGTTATACGAACCGAACCATGGGTTTTGTGAACCGTACCACCCCTAAGAGCAACGTAATGCATGGTGCCGCCTATACTTTAGCCATGCCCCATTTCATATCTCATGAACCATTTAACGTAGCCTGACGTGGTCATACTCAGATTCTGGTCAAAATATGAGACTGATACTGCTCCATTGGGCTGTGATTATGGGGCGTGTTTCAACCGAACCAGGAAAGAAAATGCCTCTGCACTCAATTGGATAGACCTACAACCAATCAGAGCAACAGAACTCAACTCAACTATCAACAGAACTCAACACCAATGAGACGAGACGGTGTATCGTCTCCATAGCAATCACTCTTTGCACTTCCTTCCTAACTTCCGACTTTTAGACTTTTTTTGTAGCTCGATATATAATTTGTTTCGTCTAAATATGAATGTGGATAACGTTAGTGATAGTGAGATGCTTGCTACAGTTGCATTTCTAGTGATGAATCGGCGAAAACACGTTTTATTTCTCTGACTCACGGCTTTGTTCTAACGCCGCTGGGCGCTCTCTCTCTTCAGTCACTCTCTATCTCGCATGACCATATAACGTTACCGTGCTATCGGGCGGACTTGAACAGCTGAGTCGCAGCGACACCATCAGCTGGTTTGAGTCGAGCTGAGACGGGCCGTTTGAGGATTTTAAAACTAATGCGCTGTCGATATCTTCTATAACAGACACGATGGGGGAATCTACACATCTCAATTCTCCAAATTCAACCCAAGCACTCTTTGGTGATGTGGATGATTACGTTACTGTTGATCATCTGTCCATCATCGTATAAAGCCCGCCCTGACAATTTGATTGGTCCGAACATCTCTGGTTGGAGCATAGTTGCTCCACAATGGATCAAATCCAGACCGAACTTCCCAACATCAAATGTTGTGGGCGGGGCTTCAGCTGGCATCCAGGCTACATTTGACGTAGATTCTTGTAGGCATCTTTGCACTCAGCAGATAGCGCCTTTTATGTCGGTAATGGTTTACTCTGCTTCTTATGCTGTAGCCACGCCACCTTCACTAACTAATTAACCGTTAGACTCTTGTAGGAGGCAGGTTTGCTGTAAGCTCCTTATTTCATTGGTGACCCGTCCACTAAGATTTAGCCACGCCCTTTCATACACCATTTCTTGTAGACATTTGTGGTCACAGGAAGTGGGACAAAACAAGCAAAACATAATTTCCAATGCCACACACTCCATACAGGAAATAAAGTCTAACTCATGTGCACGTTAGCTTTCACTGCCGTCGTGCCAGCGCCCCAGACATGCAGGGAGGTGGAAGGGCCTGTTTATCACTGCTTGCAGCTTTAATTCATGTAATAGTTGAACAAATAAATGATAATCTACACCCTAAAAATAAAATAAAATTCTGAATGTATCGATATGATCCACTTATTCCCTAATTGTAATGCAGGCCTAGAGTGTGCACTGCAAATTGTAAAATATAGGGAAAAGAAATATAATTAAATACACCTAACAGGACATTCATAAGTCAGACAGTGATAATGTGTTTCAGATGGCATGTTACAGACCAAAGGTTGAGTGAAGTGGAAGAGCCTAATTGAACTAAAGTATCATTTAATTATTATAATTGTTATAAAATATTGTAATGTCAGTCGCATTAGTGATGTCCGGCCTGGGACACCAGCAACATGTCCAGACATGGCCCTGCTTACACTAACACAAGCTGGTAGAAATCAAGCATGTGCACACACTATGCCCTCGCTCAGGATCTTTGTTATTACTTTCCAATTACCACTTACTAATATAGTTTAAAATAAATTGAGATTAAAGGAAAGCATATTGTAGCTGCAAATCCACTATATTTGACCCTATAAGGAACATCGGACTCATGCAGATAAATTGAAAAATGCGATAACATTCATCATACTGATATTACCCTAATTGCATGGCACTGGAGAAGGAAATTAAATCCTACACCTATTCTATGCCCCATTTGTCAGGAAGTGAATGGCACTTAGAGGTTTCGCCGATGCTGATGAATTGTTGCTGTTAAGGTGTAAGACTGAAATGCTCTATCATTTCAATGAAGTCTCAGACAAGTGTAGTCAGTTGCAGATGCAGAGGCAACATGGCATTTGCAACAAAAATTAATGAAAAGACAAGCCAGTGGTAGATGCATTCTGTGATGTCTCTAGCGGAATGACCTTGGCTAATACAGTCGTGGCTAAACTGGTTGCCAAAGATTCTGTCTGATCCAATCAGCATCTCGTTCAAAATCAAGGACTTTTGTTTTTCCCTTTCTCCTGGTTCAGGGTATTGCCACTCCCTGTGAGAACTCCAGTACAGCTTGAGAGTATTCAGACTCGTCCAGGGTGAATCCATCACGAAAGCCATATTTGTGTCCTTGAGAGTGAAAATGAAAAGATTCAATATAGATCTGTTTATTCCATCCAATACACACAGCAGTGTCTTTGATCTTCCATGCACACACATTTGCAGGCACCATTTTGAGATACAACAAAAGCAAGATTGGAGCATAATTCTAAAGTGGATGGCTCCTCAGAATATTGCAGTGGTCAAATGAAATGAAATAAAACTATTAGGAAGAGATGAAATCTTAGAGATGATTACTGACTCTGGATCCAAACCAGATGCAGCCTGGTATGGATCAAATAAAAATAAAAAATGATGTTATCTATATAGCTTCTGAATGTCTATTATTTCAAGTATTTTAAATTAGCCTATTAATTGAAAATGAACTTAATATAATAACATATATAATTATAGAAAATACATAAATCAATGATTATTGAGTTAATACAACATAATGAAAATGTGTTGACCTTGTCATTTTTATATTGTTATTTATTTAGTCAATGCATTCTCATGAGCGGGTTTGTTTTATATCGTACAAAAACTAATGCACACCAATTTGTATGAAACATCCGCCAGCTGATCATGTGATAACCGGTCACATGACAGTTAAGTTTAGCAGCCTTTACGGTTAAATTTAGCTGTGAGACAGGTACAGTGCAATGTGAGGTAATGGTCGTTTCAGCCGCCGTTACAGTTGAGTTTAGCCGACAAAAGGTGAGTGTCCTGCAGCTACGGCAGTTACATTTAGACACCAAAACAACTAGAGATTAGAAAAAGATTGTGGTTTAGATTAAAACATGCAAAGGACAACAAACACGTGTTTCCTCTGTGAAAGTCTTGTTTTTTCCCCACGGGACACAAACTCCACTTCCCGGCTTGAAAGCCCTGTGTTTTATCACTACCCATCCACCCCAAACTCCTACGCGGTCCAGAGCGTTATTATACAGCAACACTTACTGTGATTTATACAGCAATAAATACGTGGAATACATACCAATTACAGTGCTTTACTTTCCGTAGCTATGTGTACGAATGGTTCATGAGAAACAGCCTGTATTCTTAACATTGTTCTACTTTGCATGTAGGCATTGATGCAGACTCATGTATCTTTTTATCCAATTTTTCTCTCCTGTACATCAGAACCGAGGTGAAACACAATAAAAGAGCATTGTAAAAAAGCAGATGGTGCTGCTTACTGATAAGGGAAGGTTTAGTGTATAGTGGTATTTTTATAGGTTGTCTTTCTTCAGTGGAGTTGCTAGTATTTAGTTTAACCCTAAATAAAAATATCACTGAAGCTCTTAATGAGGGGAGAGTGAAGCATATTTAATTTGCAGAGTAGCACCTGCAGTCTTATTTAGGCTATTACTTAAACTGTGTCCCAGGAAACCAAATTAGAGGTGTCAGTTCTTGAATGTCATTTGCCGCAGACCTGCATAGAAGAAAAATCAATCTGTTATGCAAGAAGGCATAGCATCAGTGCATAGGTTGATAAGGGGGCGGCAATAACCTAGAGGTAAGAGAAGTAGGCTGAGAATGAAAGGTCAATACACTACACGAGCTGCTGTTTGCTTTTACCAGTTATTGTTCATCATTTAGTGTGCAAAATGTCAGAAAATAATGATCAACACAGATTAGCAGAGGTCAAAGGGAGGTAGAATCTAAAATCTATTAATTTTATAAAGATATGAAACAGAGATAATGCTGAACCATAACCAAATTGATTGTACTTGATAAAGGAAATAGCATCACTCTCAGCATTCAGTGCCAAGAAGTCTTGTGAGTCTTGTCATGATTTAAAATTAAGATTTTTAAATATTTCAGAACATTGCAACCTTTATTTATTTATTTATTATTATTAACAAAAACCTAAATATGTGAATCATCAAAAACCTAAATATGTGAATCATGATATGACATAACCTTGAGTGACTGTTGAACATGGAGAACCAAGATTGTGACGGGGCTGTGTGGCTTTAGGAGTAGTTTATGTTATATTTGGGATTTTCTTTGAATGTTATTTTATGAACCTGAGGGCTGTGTTGTCTGGAGCTGTGTGCTCCTGGTAGGGTCTCCCAAGGCAAAGTGGTCTCAGGTGAGGGGCCAGACAAAGAATGGTTCAAAAACCCCCATGAAAAAACGAGGTAGAGATGGAGTGACCCTGCCCGGAGGAAGCCCGGGGCCCCCGTCTGGAGCCAGGCCCAGATGGAGGGCTCGTCAGCGAGCGTCTGGTGGCCGGGTTTGCCACGGAGCCCGGCCGGGCACAGCCCGAAAAAGCTACGTGGCATCCATCTCTCCAACCCATGGGCCCACCACCTGTGGGAGGAACCGCTGGGGTCGGGTGCGCTGCCACATGGGTGGCAGTGAAGGTCAGGGGCCTCGACGGACCAGACCCGGGCAGCAGACGCTGGCTCTGGGGACGTGGAACGTCACCTCTCTGTGGGGGAAGGAGCTGGAACTTGTGCGGGAGGTGGAGTGCTACCGGTTAGATCTGGTGGGGCTTACCTCTACGCACAGTCTCGGTTCTGGAACCATACTCCTGGATAGAGGTTGGACTCTTTTCTTCTCCGGAGTTGCCCAGGGTGTGAGGCGCCGGGCGGGTGTGGGGATACTCACAAGCCCCCGGCTGAGCACCGCTACATTGGAGTTTACCCCGGTGGACGAGAGGGTCGCCTCCCTACGCCTGCGGGTTGTGGGGGGGAAAACTCTGACTGTTGTTTGTGCATATGCACCAAACAAGAGTTCGGAGTATTCGGCCTTCTTGGAGACCTTGAATGGAGTCCTGCATGGGGCTCCAGTGGGGGACTCCATAGTCCTGCTGGGGGACTTCAACGCGCACGTGGGCAATGATGGAGACACATGGAGAAGCGTGATTGGGAGGAACGGCCTCAATGATCTAAACCAGAGTGGTTGTTGGTTGTTGGACTTCTGTGCTAGTCATGGATTGTCTATAACGAACACCATGTTCGAACATAGGGATGCTCATTAGTGTACTTGGTACCAGAGCACCCGAGGCCAAAGGTCAATGATCGATTTTATAATCGTTTCATCTGATCTGAGGCCGTATGTTTTGGACACTCGGGTGAAGCGAGGGGCAGAGCTGTCAACCGATCACCATCTGGTGGTGAGTTGGGTCAGGGGGTGGGGGAAGACTCTGGACAGACCTGGTAAGCCCAAATGGGTAGTGCGGGTAAATTGGGAACGTCTGGAGGAGGCCCCTGTCCGACAGACTTTCAACTCACACCTCCGGCGGAGCTTTTCGTGCATCCCTGTGGAGGCTGGGGGCATTGAACCCGAGTGGACAATGTTCAAAATGTCCATTGCTGACGCTGCGGCGAGGAGCTGTGGTCTTAGGGTCTTAGGTGCCTCAAGGGGCGGTAACCCACGAACACCGTGGTGGACACCGGTGATCAGGGAAGCCGTCCGACTGAAGAAGGAGTCTTTCTGGGATATGTTATCTCAGAGGACTCCGGAGGCAGTTGCAAGGTACCGAAGGGCCCGAAGAGCTGCAGCCTTTGCCGTGAAAGAGGCAAAGCAGCGGGTGTGGGAGAAGTTTGGAGAAGACATGGAGGACTTTCGGTCGGCACCAAGGTGCTTCTGGAAAACTGTTCGCCACCTCAGGAGGGGGAAGTGGGGAACCATCCAAGCTGTGTACAGTAAAGATGGGACGCTGTTGACCTCGACTGAGGAGGTAATAGGGTGGTGGAAGGAGCACTTTGAGAAACTCCTGAATCCGACTAATACGCCCTCTATATTAGAGGCAGACCTGGAGAATGATGGGGGATTGTTGTCAATTTCCCAGGCGGAAGTCACTGATGTAGTCAAACAACTCCACAGTGGCAAAGCCCCTGGGATTGATGAGATCCGTCCAGAAATGCTCAAGGCTCTGGGTGTGGAGGGGCTGTCATGGTTGACACACCTCTTCAACATTGCGTGGAAGTCTGGGACGGTGCCTAAGGAGTGGCAGACCGGGGTGGTGGTCCCCCTTTTCAAAAAGGGGGACCAGAGGGTGTATGCCAATTACAGGGGTATCACACTTCTCAGCCTCCCAGGTAAAGTCTACTCTAAGGTGCTGGAAAGGAGGGTTCGGCCGATAGTCGAACCTCAGATTGAAGAGGAACAATGTGGATTCCATCCTGGTCGTGGAACAATGGACCAGATCTTTACTCTCGCAAGGATCCTGGAGGGAGCCTGGGAGTATGCCCAACCGGTCTACGTGTGTTTCGTGGATTTGGAGAAGGCGTATGACCGGGTCCCCCGGGAGATACTGTGGGAGGTGCTGCGGGAGTATGAGGTGAGGGGGTCTCTTCTCAGGGCCATCCAATCTCTGTACGACCAAAGCGAGAGCTGTGTCCGGGTTCTCGGCAGTAAGTCGGACTCGTTTCAGGTGAGGGTTGGCCTCCGCCAGGGCTGCGCTTTGTCACCAATCCTGTTTGTAATATTTATGGACAGGATATCGAGGCGTTGTCGGGGTGGAGAGGGGTTGCAGTTCGGTGGGCTGGGGATCTCATCGCTGCTTTTTGGGGATGATGTGGTCCTGATGGCATCATCGGCCTGTGACCTTCAGCACTCACTGGATCGGTGCAGCCGAGTGTGAAGCGGCTGGGATGAGGATCAGCACCTCTAAATCTGAAGCCATGGTTCTCAGCAGGAAACCGATGGAGTGCCTTCTCCAGGTAGGGAAAGAGTCCTTACCCCAAGTGAAGGAGTTCAAATACCTTGGTGTCTTGTTCGCGAGTGGGGGGACAATGGAGCGGGAGATTGGTCGGAGAATCGGCGCAGCGGGTGCGGTATTACATTCAATTTATCGCACCGTTGTGACGAAAAGAGAGCTGAGCCAGAAGGCAAAGCTCTCGATCTACCGGTCAGTTTTCGTTCCTACCCTCACCTATGGTCATGAAGGCTGGGTCATGACCGAAAGAACGAGATCCAGGGTACAAGCGGCCAAAATGGGTTTCCTCAGGAGGGTGGCTGGCGTCTCCCTTAGAGATAGGGTAAGAAGCTCAGTCATCCGTGAGGAGCTCGGAGTAGAGCCGCTGCTCCTTCGCGTCGAAAGGAGCCAGTTGAGGTGGTTTGCGCCTCCCTAGGGAGGTGTTCCAGGCACGTCCAGCTGGGAGGAGGCCTCGGGGAAGACCCAGGACTAGGTGGAGGGATTATATCTCCAACCTGGCCTGGGAACGCCTCGGGATCCCCCAGTCGGAGCTGGTTAATGTGGCTCGGGAAAGGGAAGTGTGGGGTCCCCTGCTGGAGCTGCTCCCCCCGCGACCCGACACCGGATAAGCGGACGAAGATGGATGGTTATTTTAGTAAAATTAATTATTTGTAATATCAATTTGATGGAAGTAACATCAGTATCAAGTACTGAATTCCATTCTAAGGAATGTGATGCAAAGCTTGATTCATTTTATTAATGAATACAACCTCTTGGGTGTTTGTACTGCACTAGATGATTGTCATCAAGCTATTTGCTTCATCTACGTGTACAGGATACCGTATCTGCACAGGTTAAACACATTCTGAGAGTGTTAAAAGGCTGGGAATCAAAGACAATCCATCACACTCCTCGCAGCTTTCAGTGTTAATCAGAGAAGGAAACCAAGCATGAACCAAGGCTACACTGCTTGCCTGTTTAACTTTTTTGATTACCCTAATAGTTCATTAACTACTGTACTTAATTGGCCAACATCGGCTTGCTTTTATAGATCCATCACATATTGTTTGATGATATTTGCAAGTTTGATGTTTAAAGTGTGATAATAGGACTTTACTAGACTGTGTAGTGTTATATTTCCTTCACTTAGTCCCCTGGTGGCCCTGCTGCCTTTGTCTCTCCTTTTGCTGATTCACGTACAGCCGAGAGCAATTATTTAACTGAGCTTTATTTCAGTCCAGGTCCACAGTTCCATCATTTCTTTACATGCAAAATATATTAAAATTCAACTTTGCATTTTATTTAGCTAAACACACCTTGCTTTAGTAATGAGACTTAATCCTCACACACAAAAAAATGGAAATGTATATTTAAAGTCATGCCTTATAACTTGCATTACCAATAAAAAATCTTGCACCATTAAAATGTAAGAAACAGAAACTTTGTGTGCTTCCCTGTCTCTCACCGATCCTATGAAGTTTCCCATTTAGGCCATCTGATTGTCTTGTGCAAAAGTTGTGTTTTTTAGGGAGCCAAATCTACTTGGAGAAATCACACTGTATCACTAAGGCATGAGCAGGAGGGACTATCTTATGTACATTGTCAGTCTGCTTTGACACTCCCTCCCTCAACATGAGGACAAGTGTTTTCTTTTATTCACTTGTTCATCTTTTATAACACTCACTGTTCAGGGACATTTTGCATGTTTTTATACCCTTTACTGCATTTGGTCCATAAGTCATTGAGTAATTGTGAACTCTGTGATAACCTCTCACTTTCTGATGATCAGCTGATGAACTGCAGTTTTTTTTAAATGTGTATCTTACGCTATTGTTTGAAAAAAAGCCAAACATCGGACCACTGTGGAAACAGGAGATGGTTTCCATCACTCATTGAGTTGATACTGTATTGTTATGTTAAGTTGTTAAACTGTAAATTGGTCATTTGAACTGGCCATTGATTTAACTGGATGCTGCCAATTAATTCAGCTGCATTTAATTAAAACCCACAAGATCTAGATTAGAGGATCCACTCTGAGTCTTATCATAGGTAATCATGACATTGCCACAGTGTAACAAATACGTTTTAATTTGCAGGTAGAAGGAATGCACACCATGGGGGGTGAAACCCTGCCTTCCTAAAACAACATTCACATACAACTAATTTGCAATAACATATATGTTTTGTAGGAAACATCATGTTGCCTTAAATGTAACATATATAACAATACAATTATTATACTCACCGGCAGCCTGACCATGAACTTGAAGTCAAGATCCCCCTTAGTGGCATTCCTCAACATTGGACATAAATCCATAGACAAGCATAGAAAAGCACACAATTCCTGAAGTGGGCAACCCTCACTAACAGCTATGTTTTAAATCTCAGAGATCTCACTTCCTTCACAATGTGTCTTCTACAAAAACCTGACAGAAGCACGGGGTAAATGGTATCAAGGCTTCTCCCTGACTGTGGACATGCTGCGGTATCTACAGAGATAGCCACAACACACTGGCCTATGATCTGGGCTTTTTACTCCTGTGGGGAAGACAGCTTTCATTTTCAATGTTAATAAGCATAAAGGTATTCATTTGTAATAGGCCTGAAAATGATGTGATGTGATGAAATGAATGATGACAATCTACTTAACCGTTACGCATTTGTGAACAAAACATATCAAACGCACAGACCCAGAACTAACGGGAACCAGAGACTGCTATACCAAAAAATAGAGTTTGTTAGCATTACAGTATCAGGGAGAGAATCTAGTAAATCTAGGCCATACAGAGTAATGGCCTAAAATACAGTGTAAAGCCACTACATGAACCATCAAAAACTCCATAAACAAATAAACTGGATGGGGTTAAACTGCACCAAAAGAGAGACAAATTTAGACTTAAGCACCAACAAAATAGTTGGTCTCTCTTTCTCTCTCTCTCTCTCTCTCTCTCTCTCTCCGATAAAAAGAGACAACATGAGTGGGGAAAACTGTGGTAATTGTAGCATATATGTGGCTGTGTGTGTGTGTGTGTGTGTGTGTGTCTGTCCATCCTTCGGTCTCTCTATCCGTGTGCCTGATCGCGTGTCTCCCTGTGAGAAGTCAAGACAGCCAAAATCACCATAAACCTGCGTGTTCTTTTTTGAAATGTGTTTATTTTAGTAAAATATCCGGCTGCACTGTGGTCTTCCTGTATGTGATTACCTGCCTGGCTTGACACAGACGCCGAAACTATCGCTGCAGCGGGCAGGCCAACGCAGACGCTACTTGCCCGATGTGGCTGGACAGATTGGGTAACATGGGCGCAGAAATAAAAATAGCTGCGTGCGGTGCTGTAAGATTATGAGCCAACCACTGTTAAAAACAGTGGTTGGCTCATTCAGCAGTGTCTTTGTTTAGAACTTTCGAGACTAGAATAGTCCCTTTTCCCTATCCAGAGACATGCAGGTGACTGGAATCTTATTTATTGGCTGATGTGCCTAAGCAATCACTCCAATTGTTTGTCCCTCACCAAACATGAAAATGGAAATCAAATCAAACACCAAACAAATCAAACACCAAACAAAGGCTGGCCTCAGCTGCTCTCGCAGGTGTGTCGCAGTGCAGGAGGAAAGGCCCAGAGGCCTGTACTACGAAGTAGGATTTGGCGTTAACGAGCTAACTTCAGGTTCAACCCAGGGTTTTACCACGACGGTGGATCACTTGTTACCAGGTTCAATCGCTGTGGTAACTCATGCTGAACACCTAACCTGGTCGGGAGCAGGTTATGTTGGAGATTAGAGATCAACCGGTGTTAAAGCATCGCCTCCTGACCAATCAATACTCGATTGATAACGGCGTCACCGTTCTTAGAAGATCAGGCGGAGCTCGGTGGGCGAAGAGAGAGGGGGAGAGAGAGGGGTGCACTCATAAAAGTTAAAACATTTAGAGACCGACAACATTCCCTGATGGGTATCTTTATGAAAGATATAGATTTGAAGTGGAGGGAATTACATATAGGCTATTTGTCGGCTTCTTCAGCCGTGTGTTGCCAATACGCGCATCGGTTAGAATTATGTTTTGATATTTTTTTATTTTCTCTCACAGCTTACCACTGCTGGGGTTGCAACTGAAATAAAAGGCTAAAGCAACGACAGTTCATGGAAAGCAGATGTGGAATTATGGTCAGATCTTGTGCCTGACTGATGGGAAAGTAACTAGTGTAGTCTAATGTAGGCTATTATAGTGGGTGTACTGTACTGTATATTGGCCAGAATCATAGTGGGGGGGCCTGGGTGTCCTCCCCCAGGGAAGTTTTAAGCATCAACGACTTCATTTCCTGCATTTCCGATACACTTTTATGCACCAATTTACGGCAAAAAAATACCTTAGAAAAAAGCACGGATGACAATTCAAAATGTATCAAAAATATAATAGAAATTATGTTACGTGTCATTGGCCATTTTGAAGTGGGTATATAGACATCCTGGAGCTTACTATCACGTAGACTACACCACTGGAAGTGGCTTTTTTTGCCAGCTTTCCTTCTTGCATTTTGCCTGTAAAACCGTGTCTGTGTTCTTCATATTTATGTAGAATTATAGTTTGCTCTTCTTATGTTAAATATGCAGCTCTGGTAGATGTTTGCGATTGGCCGTGCTGTGCAAACACCGCCTCTTTTATGTGAACGCGCGCCGCTGGATTGGGAAACCCTGGGTTGACTGAACTAGTTGATAACCAGCGTCATGATACAGGTTATGATGGACCGCGGTTGTTAGGTTAGGTGAAGCCGGGTAACTGAAATCAATCCAGGACATGTTGATCTTGATTCGTAGTACAGGCCTCAGGTAAGCTCTCCATCCCCTTTTTATAGACTCTGCCCCTTGTCTGAGTCATAGTGCTAGACTTCCTGTTTCCTTCCCTCCCACACATTTTAAGGGTAGAGCTGGCATTCCATCAACAATCAGCTGTGCTAATCTAACTATAGTCTGGATCGCTGGCAGTTCATTTCCAGCATAATCGCAATATAATAATCGTTCCAGGAACTCTGGTGCGTTGCCCATTTAGTTTGATTTGTGAAGGCTGGTGTGAACGCTGTCAATCAAACTCTGGTGCGGACTAACCAACCGGCTCGATCACAAAAGTTTGTTTGTGATGTGGAAACAAAGCAGACCAAGCACAGATTTTATAACAGATATGTGAAACTGTCAGGGAAAATGCATGTATACAGCAATTTTAACCAAAGCCCTTTACAGTTGGCCTCTCATTCACACACATTGAGTGGGCTTGTTAGGATGGCCGCATAGCTGCTGGATAATTACAGCAGGAGACTTGAGGCAGAGGTACGGTGCAGATCAACAGGTGTTTATTTTCCCAACAATTAACACAAACATGGAAACTGGCAGCCTTTTATAGCCTGCCACTGACCTTATCTCGACCCTACCATAGTACAAGATAACTCTGAAATGTACTCAATTTAAACAATTATACAAAATACAACAACCACATCAAATACATTTCTACTTCTCTACTGTTATCTCAATTTACTTGCATTATGTTACCTAATACAATCAAACATCGTTAGTTTAGCAAGTACAGTCAATTAAAGTACTCAAACACCCCTTCACTACATGAAACATGGTATCTCCCGGAACCTTTAAAATGGGGCTTGATACGCTGGGGACACTTTTAGCCTGAACACTCTGGAGAGGAGACACAACAGAGGTGAGTTACTTGAACACAAACTTTACTATTACACAAGCAGCAACTGTTAACCTGCATTCAATTACTCAGGCAAAGACTATACCATACTACACATGTTTAGGTAACCAAACTAGCAAACTGAGCACATGTGTTTCTCTTGACAGGGCTGCCCTCCAATCAACACCAGCTGCAACTTTCAGCAAACAGATTAATATTTTCCAATAAACATTCAAAACTTTTGTGCCTCATTGTATTTACCTGTAACATAATGAGCTGCAGTGTACTAATGCTGCAAAATATTAGTGATGAAGAGGACCTTCATTACAGGGCTACCATGCAACAGCCTAACCATCTGTAAATGGATGATCTGCTCTACCTGCTGAGCCACAGCTGTCCCCATCTCAATGACGTACAATTTACACATCACATTTGTTAGCCATGGTAACACGTTTGTAAAAGACACCCTTTACGTCCTGTTTCTGCCTGGTAGTCGTTACTCGTGATATGAGATTGAGTTGCAGTCTGGACTGATTGTCATCTTTTCATGAGCTCTTTGTGGTACCAGAGAAGATAAGTAAACACTTCAGAACTGCCTGACCTGCTGTCAATAATGCAGCACTGACTAAGCAGGATGACATCACCTAAACTGTCCAATCACCTGTCAGTCCATATGTTTTAATCTTTTCTCCTCTTGGCTGGTTTGTTCAAAGCCAGTGTTAGGATTAACTAGCATCATTTCATCTCAGATTGAAAAAATCAAGACGGGCATTAACACTCTTTTAACATGTCTCCAATGTACTCTATAATTCGTCACATAATGAACTTTTTAAGCATGATTTCATTCCTTAAAATATAACTTGAAGACTTAGGGAAAAAGCATTGAGTAATCCATTATGTTACAAGAGGCCATTGTGGCAATTCCATGCAAGAATGCTCCTGATTAGCATTTTCCACCTCCCAAGAGTCAGCTCAGCTGTCACACACAGCGTTGGCAGTCATAACTGTCATGACACTTAATTTTGTTCCATGAACAATTTATTGGCACGCTATTGACATGAAAGTCATGGGGCTTTTTATGAAGACCTGCCAAAGCTGTGTGTGGATGTGCTGATTACCTCGGAACTGGAATTCTACCCAAGGGAGAAAGCTGCCATGGGGCAAAGGCAAAACCCCTGCCATATGGCAGGAATCTGTGCTGTTGATGTAGAACTGTTGAAATTGAACTCAGAGAATATAGTACCACGAGAGGGTTCCTTTGAAGGATGGCTCTCTGTTATATTAGGTTGGGAAAATTGGAAAGCACTTGACAGATCCCCTTGATCTCAACGGACTTTCATCAAAGGTTCTGGACGCTATAGGAAGATAGCGGGATTATTTCTGAGGGTTTGTAGGCTTTGGAGCTAAATTAGTCATGGATTAAGAACACAGTGCTTTCCTGCCATTTAAAACTACACCTGTCCAGGAGTTACAACACTGCTACAGCTGGTTTAGGATTATGCTGATGTGTAGATAGTCAGATCAATTCAGATGCAAAATGCTAGTGATTAAGCCTAATACAGTTTTAGACAAACTAAGCTGACTGGTTTGATTGGAATCACCCCGTTTCCAATTCAAATACAGTTGTGGACGAGATTAAAGTTCTCACTTCAATATATAATCATGATCTTGTGCTCATACAAATAGTTTTCCTGACAGTCGCCCAACATGAAGTCCATGAAAATTTTGTGCAACAAGCAGAGAATCACTCACAATCACAATCAAGGGCCCTGTTAAGGCGGAAACTAAAAAGACAAACAGGTTGCACACAGGGTGAAGCTCTGTTGGGTCTGTCCTTTTCATCTTAATCAGACCACTGATTTCCCCTTCAACTGTAATCACCATGTTAGCAGTTATCTAATGACCTTCTGATGAAAAGTGATCCCATTTTATTTAAATCAACAAAACATGACATTTTGTGTCCAAATGTCAGCTTAATAAAAAGTAAAGTGATATAATTAATTATAGTAACTATGTCCTATTTAGAATGTATAAATACACCATTAATAAATTGTTTATAACACAATATATTGTGATTAAAGATATACTTATGATAATATTATATTAACTTAATACATGTTTATAGTGCATAATACACATGTATTGAGTGATTAAAAGTAGTAGCCCTTTGTACTGTAGGGATTAGGGTTTGAAAAACAATTTAGATACATTTTGATATAATAGCGTTGTGAACATATATTTTTAGCATCTTTGTGTTTACTAAAGACGCTAACATATTATATATGATTATAAATTTGTATATTCTGTTATCCAGCATTCATTAACTGTCCCTACATCCGTTATGAACTCTTCATAGGAAGGGCTATAGCTGTTGATAAAAAGTCCTTATATCTGCCTACAACTACAGTACATTAGAGTGTGTTGTAAACCATATGTATAAGCATGCATATATAAAATAAAAAAGTGTTGTGTAAATACAACTACAACTACTACAACAGAACCCATATGTGGTATGGAAGTTATACACAGGCTTATAAATATAAATCCAAATTGGCAATGAGTCACTATTAAGCCACTGCAAAGTCTTAAAAAAGTTCTTTAATGCCCATAAAAGAGTTGCAAAATTGAACTGCACTGATCTGAGCGTTTACTGTTACATCTTTTAGTACTATATATAAATACTGTTACCTCTGTTAGTACTTTATTGACAATGAAAGGAAAGAGTCCTCACTGATAGTCCAAACCAAGCCATAGACAAGACTGCACTGCATTGACAATTCAGCAATTTACTCCCTGAGTACCAAGTCAACATGCCAACATTTTGATTGAAAAGTGCACCCGCATCCTCGTTCACCAACTGTGCCCATGCAACTGTCCAGATGGTTTTAACATAAAGATAGTAACTATAAGCAGCGGACACTATTTTAATCACAGTGTGTGGGTGAAACCAAAGTCAACGAGTGGGCTCCCACACTGAATCAGCAGGACAAGCTGTGAGGCCTTTAAGAGTGTGAGTAATAGTTCTGACATCTACAGTACATACTGATACTCTGTCTGAGAGAAACTGTACCTTTCAAATCAATATAAACTGGTACACACCAAAATCCTAACCAACACATATAGCCTCTGTTATGAGGGGATTAAGAACTAATGCTGCCTAGTGAAAGTTAGTAGTTACAGTACTTAGTAAGTTAGAAAACTAAAAGCCTGTCCAGCAACAGTGTTAGAGTCAACACTTACTCAGAATCAATGTGATGTCATTGGACTCTGTAAGGAGTTAGAGGAAGAAGTTCATGCTTGATGCTAGTTTGAAAATGTAGGGATAAGCTCTAGCTTTATCCTTTCGTTGTTTGTGTTGTAGATGAAGCATTCATATAGCTACTAATAGTAATGCACTGTAATTCGTATGTATTCCACATATCTTTCGTTGTATGCACCACATTGACTGCTGCTGTATAAGAGCGCTCTGGTCCGTGTAGTGAGAAGGATCGGCTCGATCATTAAACACAGGGCTTTCAAGCCGGGGAGGGGAGTTAGTGTCCCGGGGCAGACGCAAGATTTCTGTGTCCCAGGAATGTTTAAATCCAAACCACCATCTTATTTCTAATTTTAACTTTGTCGTTTTGGTGCCTAAATTTAACGACGCTCACGTTTTGTCGGTTGAACTTAACTGTAATGTCCGTTGAAACGACCAGCAGCACACAGTGCTCTGTAGCCGGCTCCCAGTAACCTTTTGTCAGCTACATTTAACTGTAGAGACCGCTAAACTTAACTGTCATGTGACTGGTTGTCACATGACCAGCTGGCGGTCACCTAATTTCGTAGGCTATCTTACAAATGGGTGTGCATAAGTTTTTGTATGATTTCGAACCTGTTCATGAGAATGTCTTGACATGTTCCACATTTTGTTTAATTGCTAATCTTTATTTGTTTTATTTTGTCTGTCTATGATTACAATTGATTTAATTTGGTCATTCAGTTTGATAGCACTTGCATGTCTTTTAAAATATATTATACTGTATATATTCAAGCTACAGGAGGACAATGCAGCACGAACATTGTTTTGTGTGTCAGTTGAGTATGGATCGATATAACTTCCCAGCATTTAAAGCTGATACTGAGGCACCTCCCCAATGTCAGATGGCGTCATATCCCATTTACAGTATATTATATATGCAGTTATTAGCTAGATATGGTGACTATATGCAGCATGACATACCCAAATGCTGGTCTCTTTAATCTAAATACGTTACAAAAATTGTGAGACCCCTGACTGACACAAACTCTCTGCTTCAGTAAAAAGGTACTAATATCAGCTCAGCCTCCCATACATGCATATCATCAAACTCTATTCCAGTCCCTCTACTCCTTGATTAGTGGAAGTCCTGCTGTTCCTTCATCACACTGCTTCTAACACTTAGACTGGCAGGTCTCATCACCAAGCATACTTATATATAGTGCTACACTGTGTCAAATGAATAGCCAACAGCTGCCATTAACAGCATTGAGCATCTCATATACAACAGTGTAAATAAAAACTGAAATATCCTACCTGTTCTACAAGTTTTGCATTTACAGTAATAAATGTGTCATGATGCATTGCGCATTCTCCCACTATTCTCCTGTTACTGAAGGAAGGAAAATCTCTAACTTTTTTTTTATCAAGGATTATTTTATAGGCATTTTAGGCCCTAATTTGACAGCTAAAGACAGAAAGGGGGGAGAGAGAGTGGGATGACATGCAGCAAAGTGCTGAGGACGGACTCGAACCCGAGTCTGCTAAGGACTGAGCCTTAGTACAAGGGGCGCATGCTCAACTAGGTGAGCTACCAGGGCGCCTCAAAAAATCTTTTAATTTTTGAAGAAAAAACTCTGTTCCCTGAATGAAAACACATTGGAATCAGCTTGTCTCATCCTCACCTGTCATGAGTGTTGTTGAGAGGCTGAGCTCTAAGGAAAAAAAGTGTGTCTAATTTTAAATATTGAGAGTGTAAAAGCCTACATTCCACTGGTATTTGGGATAGGCTGAGAACCCAAGCACCCCCACCCCCCCAGTATCCTACTGGAAGAGCAGGATGGATGTTCATAGGGCAAGGATCGCCTTCCTACGGCACACAGGAGACTGTGGCTGTGGCTCGCTCCCACTACTGCTCG